>NC_089755.1:22290176-22320176 GCF_040412425.1 Macrobrachium rosenbergii
GCCCTCTTAACTTATCGATTTCTCACTTTTTTTTTGTCACTACTAAACCTAGATCCAAATGAACATGTAAATGAAGGTACAAGCATTTCCAAAATGTGAAGAAATCGTGAGGGCACTGTGGCCAAAAATACTGCATCATATATGTGTCTATATATATATATATATATATATATATATATATATATATATATATATATATATATATATATATATATATATATATAATATGTATGTATATATGTACTGTATATATACGTAATTGTTTATATATGCGATCACAACAGGATTCACTGCTCAAATCAAGTTTACGGGATAACGAGGAAAAGCACAGTACATTCATAGTTTATTGTGCCGACGTTTCACAGCACTTTTCGGTGGCATTGTCATGGTTGAAAAATGTGAACGCCATTTTACTCTTAACAAGTAATGAAAGTCATTATATTGACATCATTGGTTAAAGAAATAAAATTTACAATAAGATATAAAAACAGTAAAAAAGTAAAAATCACAATAGATTATAAAAAATAATGTAAAATTATTGTGTAAACATCTCTGGTTAAAGAAATAAATTTCAAAGTAGGATATAATAAAAACTGTAAAAAATAGTAACAGTGAAAAATAGTAAACTCTCAATAAAATTAACAAAGGTAGAAGAAGTAACACAAAAAGACACTTTACAAAGTCAAGCACCCACCCAGCTGGTTGCTTCAAAGAGTAGCTAGAACAGAAAAGCGATAGAGGTGACCAAGAATAAGAAGTGAAATGGCCATTATGCAGATTACGGTTGGGGAGAGGTATTCTGTGAATTTAACATCGAACTACCTTTTTTATCATTATGTTCTTTAAGAGATGTAGTTCATTTTCTTTTTGTGCTTCTCCAATAAACTGGAAATCTTTGGCATCTATGTGTCTTTTACAAATCTTTGAATCATTACGAAGACTGCATAACCAGTGTTCTGGTTATACTGGATGAAAATGAACATAACAGAAAAATGTACAAACTGTTAGACGATCTTACGACATCTGCTCGGCTGAGAAACAATACTTTAGAAAATTAGAAAATGATAATGCTCAGTTTAACAAGAATATTAAGGAACATCTGTATAACTATAAGGAGATTTAACACAAAAATTTCCAACTATTTCCCCAACTTCTCCTTATTTGCATGGTACTATAAAGACGCATAAAAAAAGGTAATCCAGTTAAACCTCTGTTGGCTCTTTTGCATACTAACTATAAAAATGGCTGGTTGAAATACTTACACCACTAGTGGGTACTGTCTTGTATGTTCTCTTGAAAATAATGTAGATTTTATTAACCGTCTTAATAATTTTAACACAAATTATGACTTTATATTGTGAGTTTCGATGTTACTTCTCTCTTTACAAAGGTGCCAATAGATGACCTGTTAGAGTTTCTAGAGGATGAGATGAAAAAACATGTTCATACTGCCAAACAAAGCTTTAATTGAACTTATAAAATTGTGTATCAAAGGCTGCATGTTTACTTTTAATGATAATTATTATGAGCAGAAATTTGGTATGGCTATGGGAAGTCCTCTTTCTCCTAGATTTAGTAATCTATATATGGAGTTTTTTGAAAGAAAATATTTACCAAACTTTATTGCCAAGAGGTGTGTTAAGGGTACGATATGTGGATAACATCTTTTGTTCATGGCCAGTGAAAAGGAACGTAAACAACTTTTTGCAGTAGATTAAATGTACTAGTACCCTCCATAAAGTTCACCCTTGAGAGGGAAGAAGACTGAAAATTGCCATTTTTAGACGTGCTGGTACAGAGATGTGTTAGAAAGTTCAAATATCTGTTCTTATGTTCACTTTTATTCTAACCAACCATTTATAACTAAGACTACTGGTTTTTTCTGCTGTGTTCTCAGGGGCACTGCGGGTCAGTAGCCCGGAATTTTTAAGTCCAGAACTTGACAGGATACGTAAAATTGCTGGCAATTTGAGGTATCCATACAGTTTTATTGAAAACATCTTTTGTAAACCCGGAAAACGTTTCACGGATTGACGAAAACTGAAGAGTTCAAAAACAAAATCTTGTAGTGCTTCCTTTTTATATACTTGTTTTAATAACACCCCGAGACAAGTCAAGCCACTGGGTATTAATGTTGTGTTTAAAACACTAGGAACTATTAGAAACTTGCTAATTAGAAATTCACGGGGAAATGGAACAGGATGTATTTATAAGATTCTGTGTAAACAATGTAAACGTATGTAGGACAAAGTGGGAAGACACTGGCTGTTCGAGTGAAACAACAGAAATATAGTGTAAGAACTGGTAATATACCAAATGCATTATGTATAGGCTACCAATGAATAAGTAATCACGGTATTAATTGGACAGAATCGAAGGCAATTATGTTTTGCAAAGATCTAGTGAAAAGAAATTTAATAGAATCCTGTATAATTAAAAGAACATGGTGACAGTTCATTAAATATCAGCCTAGGTTTGTATAAAGTTGATGAAATTTTAACGAATGGTATTTTAAAACAAGTAGGCTGTTAAGCATTACCACTGTTCGACAATTGTTAGTGTTTTTTGTCTTTTTAGCATTGTTTGTCTTGCCACAAAATCCTCTTGGAGCTCTGTCTTTGTTTCCTTGGCATATGTATCTGAACCCAGATGAGGTGTAGAAATACATGAAAGCACTCGGTTCAAGTCAGTTCTTTTCACCCTTCTGGCTAATGCGCATGTGACCATCACACGTCTACAGTGATTTGTTACAATATATATATATATATATATATATATATATATATATATATATATATATATATATATATATATACATACATATATATATTTGTGTGTGTATGTATGTATATATAGATATGTGCATATGTTTATATATGCGTGTCTAGATTTGTATATATTTGTACAAATACATATATATATATATATATATATATATATATATATATATATATATATATATATATATATATATATATATATAATATTAACAAAACTTAGTTAACAAAACTTGTTAAAAATGAATTAAGTCTAAAACTTATTTTCTTTGCGCGCTCCATCTTATCTTGTGAAATTAGGGCTGGAAAACATCTGGCAAAGAATGGTAATTTAACCGAAGGCATAAGACTTTCAAGTGGAATGAGGAACATGGTTTAGTTCGATACCTGAAAGAAAGTTTGAGTATTGATCAATGAAGTTCTTTGCAAGTCTTAAGATGAGCCTAAGTCTCACCATAAAGCTTGTATCAAATCAAGCCGTTGAATATCTCTCAAACACTTTGAATAACCTGCAATGCAACGTGCGCCCAAAACACCATTATTGTGACCTCTTCCTAACGACCAAGATTATTTCTGTGTTCAAGGTAATGATAATCTGAATCTTCAGATGTTATAGAGTATCCAGTTTTAGCATGCATCAAAGTAATGCGCTCAGTCATCTTTCCAGAAGTGAGGCAGCTGCTGCTCATTGAAAACTGGTTGAGAAAATAGTCCGTTATATTCTTGAGCACCCTCGGCTGTAGAAGGAAATTACACTTTTCTTATGAAATTGTTAGGATGATGAATGTACTGTCTTCTTTCCAGTATTCATGAAAAGGAAAATCATATATAAACTTCTTGGAGAAGCTGATTTTTATCCCTTTTAGATGGTAATCTTGGAGTAATTAGCGATTTCATATTTCTGATTTAGTGCTTTCACGACATCCGAGAATATCCTGTCACCCGCGCGTGGGTGACAAAGATTTTCAGTGGTCAACGTTTTTCATTATTCACATACAAATAGTGATTCATTCTTTATACTAAAGTAGTTTCCGTTAATTTAAATATTCTCTTAGAATTCCTGTCTTGACGAACAAAAGCTCTAAATGCCTAAAAATCACGTGGGAAGAAATTTTTTGTTAGTGCATTGACATAATGAAATAAGTGTTACTACATGCTGAAGATATTTTAACTGGAAAACATGAGCGAACTTGTTGCTCAGTTAATTATGAGGAGGGATGTTTTGCTGTAAAGCGCCATCAGTGCATCTTCGCATACCAAAATTTCTTTGTACGAGGACAAAATACAGCGCGAATAAAGCTAAAAGCAAAGACAAAACCAAGGTAATAGGACATGACACCTTACAATGTCACTCCAGCTTTTACCCTCTCCCGTAGACACCGTAACGCCAATATAAGTAAAATTGCTAGAATATCTTCCCGTTATAAGATCGTTGCTATACACACGAGAAATGTTGTGTAGTGTATTGACATAGTAAACGAAACAACGACTACTGTGTGCATAGGTATTTGAAGCCTTTTGTAAAGGTATCAGAATATCTGAAATTTATCATGGTTAGATTATCCTATCACGTTATGACTGGTTTTAGGAGTGATACTCAATATATCGTCCCTCCCCTCCCTGCTCTGGACTGTACGCTGGTTATTATCGGTTTTGGAGGTAAAAACGCTGCCACTTGCGCTGCGAGGTGTGTGTGTGTGTGTGTGTGTGTGTGTGAAGAGAGAGAGAGAGAGAGAGAGAGAGAGAGAGAGAGAGAGAGAGAGGGGGAATTTAATTCTTGTAGTAAACACTAATAGAAGAGAGAAAGCGAGGGAGAGACATTTGGATACAGCATCATCTGCGATTCTAGGAGAGCGAAAGAGAGAGAGAGAGAGTAGCATAGATGCAGGAGGTGGCGAATTTTTAGGTCATGTAATCGCCTTTTGTAGCAGAAAATTTGGAGCTCGGTAATAGAGGCAAACGCTGCGAGTGATAAAAGAAAACATTCCATTATCATTGTCGAAGGAAAGACTGGGGGAAGGAGATTTGTTTGAGAAAAAAAGACTCGAGGTGTTGGGACAGAGTGAACGAAGGGAGAGGGCGTTCGTTTGTGGTTGGAAGGGAGGGGGTAGTTCAACCGGGGTTATATAGTACCCAGGAGTTAGGTTTGCGAAGGGGCAACATAAAACGACTCGCGTGCACGCGCATGTATATGTGAATGGTAAGTAAAACAGAGACGCGAGAAGAAGAAAAAGGAAGGGAGAACGTCATGGGGAGAAACAGAGAGAGAGGGAGGGAGAGAGAGAATAAGAAACGGAGAGAGAGGGAGGGAGAGAGAGAATAAGAAATGGAAAGAAAGGAGAAGGGAGAGAGACACCATTAGTGCCACAACTGTAGCTAATCACCATCGCTGATTACACGAAGAATCTGCAGAGAGAATCGTTAGAATCATTGAGGACTGGCCAGGCTTGTTTTATCCGTGGGCAGGGGCGGAGATAAATGATTCTGGAGATTATTTATTGGTTTATATGTGACAGTTGGTGTGGTCCTCCCTCGTTGGAGAAAAGAGGAGAGAGAGAGAGAGAAAGAAATGGGGAGGGAGGGATAGCGTCTGGTTCATGTCTTATCTTATTGTTGATATTATGTCGGGTTTTTAGATTTTTTCCCCTGTAGCCATTTTAAGATATCCAAAATAAATTAACTAAGGTGGAAGCTCGGACAGTTTCCAGTACAAATTATATATTTATGTGAATTATTTTTACAGTAAATGATTACACAACATTGCTTTCACATTGTAGAAAATGCACCCGAGTTCAACTTACATGAATGAGTGATGGAAGAATTTCGAATTTGACTCTACAGGTTAATATTTGTTGAATTACTAGTATAGATGACAATTTCACTAGATCAAGAAAAATAAATGTCAATACAACTCAGCAATAAAGAAAAATTATTTTAATGTAATACGTTCTGTATCATTTTTTCCTGTAACATTTTATTCCGTCCGTCCCCGCCCCCTCCCACTCCTAACCATTGAGTTACAGAATCCGAGAGCAGATGGAAGGGAGAGCGTGTATGTTTTGATCTCGGCAATAACGTTGGTCAGAGGATCTGTGACTGAGCGAGGTTAATGCTGCTGGTGAACTGTACCCCGTTAGGACTCCGGCGGAAGATAAGGAACTTGATAAAGAAATTAGCGACGGGTCGTTGCAGCACATAAAAAGAAAGAAACAGGATGCTCTCCCTCTTTCTCTCTCTCTCTTCTCTTTTACGATCGATCTTTATTATCTTTTCCTGAATGACTTATCTCTCTTTGTTACAATTACAATATATGGTATATGTATATGTATATATATATATATATATATATATATATATATATATATATATATATACACATATATGTTCATATATATAATTATATATATGTTTATATACAGTATATGTACACACACACACACATATATATATATATATATGTGTGTGTGTGTTTATATAAATATATAGATGTCATATATATAAATTTATACATGATATATACTGCATATGTATATGTGTATATATGTATGTATATATATGTATATATACATATATTATATATATCTCTCTCTCTCTCTCTCTCTCTCTCTCTCTCTCTCTCTCTCTCTTTCTCTCTTTCTTTTATGACCCCCGCCGAGTGAACGATTTATTCCCGGCTGTTCTGTCTGATTGAGATCAATTCCTCCCTCTCTCGCCCCTCCGACGTTTTTACTAATTAGCGAACGATGTATCCGCAGATGATCATTTTTATTCCACTCGTCAGCGGAGGAATGAAAACCGCGTCCGATTTATCAAGATAAAATCATTATTTCAACTCGTGCCTCTCTTTCTGCTATATCAGCCACGTATCAAACGAATGAAATTGCAGATATATGGGCGTCTTGACGCTCACGCTGAATAAACAGCTCTCAGAGGGGCGGGACAGGGAAGGGCTTGTGGCAGACGATGCATTAAAAGAGACGCCGAAGCGTTTGGGGAAAAGAGATCCTCAAGTCGTCGTGCACATAGCTCATAAATGTCCGAGGAGTATCTCTAACTCTATATCTCCCATTGAGAGACCTTTTAACTTAATGCTGTTTTGTCTCCAGCTTGCCCGAAACAAAAATAAATAAATACGCCGACCTCTGTATGTGGTTGGTTAATTTCAGAGAAGTATACGAGCTTGAGTGAGTGAGCGTGTGTGTTTGTCCAAGTGTTTTTACGATAGCGAGATGGGATAATCTTCTTTTCAGTTTTTATCTTTCTTTCCTGATAGTCTCTTTGATTTCTTTGTCCTTCGTTGAGTTTTGGAGGCTTTTTGGCAACCTAGGAAATAAATTGTTAGGGGCTTTTAGGTGTGTAGAAGGAAGATTATCAAGCTTAAGACTAAGAAAAATAAAGCGATATGCTCTTCTAAAAATAGATAGGTAGGTTTTTATAAGATAGGTAGATAGATAGAGGAAGATAGAAATATTTATTCAATTCGTTACATCGTAAATACGAATTTATTTCTCATCAGTATCTATATGAACATAACTTTGTGTTAGTTACTTAAGGTGGGAAGATCTTACCGGAAGATGAAACCAGCAATTCAGCAGTCTAAATCCTGCATCCACAGAGTCGAATACATTCTCCTTTCGATTCCCCCATTCTGCCACCCACTTATGACACGAAGACTATTTTTCACGTTTTTATTCCCTATCTGCAAGTAAAAATCCAATAAAGAAACACTGGAATATGGAATTATGGAAATCGAGCTGCCACTTAGCCAAAACCAAGGCACATTACATGTGGAGAGAGAAAAAAAAATAGGACCAATATATGCCACAAATCGGTGGAGGGGCTTCCCGGATGTTTTTCTTGCTTTTCCTTCTTCCTGGGTCCTTGTTGAAGTCTTCGAATTTCATGACTTATGTCGGTGGTATTCACACGTAAAAGAAACTCAGTGACATATCGGAAAGGAAAGCGAATCATGAAAAAAAAAAAGATAACTCAGAAACGTTCTTGATGGGTCCACGTCCTCCACCCCCTCACCGCACAACAACCGCTTCCACTACCTCCCCCCCCTCCACCCACCCCCATCCGAAACCATCGAAAACATCTGTGGTGGTCCTAAACGTTTCCATAATCGCCGATTCAAAAGGCCAAAAAATGCGCTTGACTTCGGCTAACGTTTCAATTCACCCCACTTTTTTCCTTCTTCTTTTCTTTTCTTCTGTAGGAGGGGTGAGGGGCGCCTTCTAATGAATGCCCCTTTTATGTAAGGGAGCCCCTCACCCCTCATTGCCAGAACAAGAAAAGGAGATAGCACAGGGATAAAAGGAGGAAAAACTGAAAAGAAGCGGAGAGGTCTTGTTATGGTTTGTTTGTTGGACGTCGTAAATGTTCTTAGCATTATGGTGGATCATACACACACACACACACACACACACACACACACACACACATATATACATATATATATATATATATATATATATATATATATATATATATATATATATATGTGTGTGTGTGTGTGTGTATGTATAATTATCTAATATCAAACCGCAAATACTAGTTAAATATCGTATTCACCCATCCTTTGGGAATACTGTAACATTTTCCCAAAGGGATTTAAAATAAGTGCATCCATCCCGCCCTTGATTCGAATATTGGCGTGGCAATACACTTGCTATATGCAGCAGAAGTCCCAAGTTAAAATTAATTTGAAATTAAGGGGGTATTTGTGCATTACTATCTATGAGTATAAAAATGTCATTGTGAATTAATGGTAAAACATTTATCTCTCTCTCTCTCTCTCTGTTTATCTCTCTATATATATATATATATATATATATATATATATATATATATATATATATATATATATATATATATATTTATATATATTTTGTATATATACATATATATATATATTATAATTATACATATATGTATGTAGATATATGTACACAAACATATACACACATATATGTGTTTGCATGCGTATGTATGTATGTACGTAAGTTCGTGTCTACTTACGTTAGACTTCATACAGGGAATCCTTAGGATATTCAGAGAAAAATTAGTAGATAAAAGATCATAAGTAAGCGGACCAGAAAGGAAAAAGCTTCTGCCGAAAAGCGGCTGATTCTTTTTCTCTTTGTTGTTTTTTCTTGCAATGAGATGGCAGATAAAATAGAAACATATATGAAAACAAGTAATGAAGGAATGAAATAATAAAGACTTGACGATTTTCAAGGACGTGCAGTTGATTTGTGGTATTAATGAACTACTGAAGTGTTTCCGAAATAAAAAAAAAAGTCTTAATATAGCGATCATAGAAGAGAGCAATTTCATTTTAGGTTGCGAACGAATGTAAGACAAAAGTGTAAATCGTAAAAAATGCGGGATTATGAACATAAAGGTCTTATCGTCCCGGGGTCTAAATTGAAAATGCATTCTGTGCATAATCGAACCTCCCGTGAAAATGAGAAAAAGGAGAAAAAATAGATATAAGGAAGGAGAAGTCTCTTGTTCGCCAGGAAAAAATCGTCCCGTGGAGAAAAAATCGAAAGAATAAGAAAGGAGTATTGAGGAAATTGGGAGTGGGATTAACAAATGTGTACGTAGAGGGAAAAAGAAGAGGGAAGAGAACGAGCTCTTCGCTTTGTGAAGAGGGGAGCACATCTAAGGGAAGGGTGGTTTTGCAGGTTTGGAGAAGGCTGGGAAGCCGCGGCGAGGTGGTGGTGGGTGAGTGGTGGGGGAGGAGCTGGTTCCTCCGGGGTCGAAGTATGAACTGATAATAGACAAAGAAACCGGAGACGTACAGAAAACGGGAGTCCATTTATGGAAATTAATAAAACTTATCAAAGAACATCAAAGTCAAAAAAGGTCTTTCTTTATTGAAGCGACGAATGTTGACTTTTTGGATTAGAAAGGAGAGGAAATAAAGGTAAACATGGGGAAAACGATGTCAGTGAGGGCTGTCAAAGATGAGAAAAGCGTAGACCGCCGAGTTCCATTTTGGCTCATTTGTTTATTACTAAGTTGCGAATGGATAGTTAATGGTTATGTTTAATTCGAATGCAATCTGACAGTAAGCAGGGAGCGACTGATTAAGATATCGGTGACACGCTCATTTTAATAGTTGAATTCCAGATATGTGGCGCTGCTAAAATGCAGGCCAGAGCATTCAGAATCCCATTAGATATAACGATGATAATACTATATTCAAAGCGAGTGGTAATATAGGTTATCGATTAAGTACGTAAAACTCATTACATACATACACACACATATTTATACTATATATATATTGTATATATACTCTAATATATAACTCATTTATTCCGGGGTTGAGTGGATTTCATATGAAACAACATATAGCTTAAGGTTTGTGAACAGAAAAAATGTCACGGTGTAGGTGTCAAATGTATTATATATATATATATATATATATATATATATATATATATATATATATATATATATATATATATATATATATACTGTATATATAATCATATATATTCAGTATATATATATATATATATATATATATAATATATATATATATATATATATATATATATATATATATATATATATATATATATATATATATATATATATATATATATATATATATATATATATATATATATAATAAATGCATTTGCTAATCTATCCGCGTTCAGAAAGTTAATTTCATAACTCAACAGTATCGTCTTTCGGTCCCAGTCTCGACTGGATTGGACTCAGCTAATCCTTCCGATTGAATGATGTCCATAACTGTTCTCAAGATTCTGTTTCTCAGAACCGCAGTGTAGCTCCATTTTTTCTTTTCTTTTTTTCTCAGCAGTCTCTTTTTTCAGCAGCTTTTTTGTGGATGTAACTTTTTCCTTTTTCTGTTTATCTATTTTTGATTTTCTGCTGATTTCACTGTAATTCTGATGACTTTATTCTTCACATGTGACCATCCTGTTGCATAGCAAATTGTTTATTAAATTGAGGGCACTTTTGGCATGTTCTGATGATGGAAATAGGAGTTTCCGAAAAGCTTGACGGCTTGTTGAAAGTTGTCCTAATAACACGATTACATTCCATTCTTTAAGGGTCTTGTCACCCTGAATAATAATAATAATAATAATAATAATAATAATAATAATAAGAATAATAATAAGGTCATTTCCTTTCACTGCCTGGCTACTGAATTTTATTCTTACTTCGTTATTTTCCTACTCTTTCAACTCGACATCCTTCTGGAGGCGCAGATCCTGTAGGGAAGTAATGCCGTCAGTGCACCTCACGCGGTGCACTGTAGGCATCACTTGAGGTTCTTTACAGCGTCCCCTCGGATCCTAGCTGCCACCCCTCTCGTTCCTTTACTGTGCCTCAACTGAACGCATTCTTGAGTGGTGCTAGTTGCAAAAGGCGTTCCGAATGCAAAGTGGTAGAAGTGTCGAAGGAAATTCCTTAATGCCGTCTTCTCGGCTAAAGAATAAATATCTCTCTTGGTTACTTTATTCTTTGTGTTTTACATTTTGTACAGTACACAGTCGTTTTCTTTTGTCATCTTAATAGCAAAGTGCTACCGTAGCATATAGAAAGATCCGCCAGTTTTTCTTTTTTGTTTTTACTCATGCAGTCAGGGCTTTCTCTAAGCCCGTATTTTGCTCGGGTTTGAAAAGATGCATGAGAGAAAGAAAGGAAGAGTCATGCTTAAGTGCGAAAGAAGCAGCTGGCTTATCTCAAGAGGGATTAAGGAGTACATGGAAACTGGAAGAACAAAGAAAATACCAGATGTCTGAACTTAAGCAGTTAGAGAAATATCAGTTTTCGCAAAGTAAATTGAGGAAAGAGGTTGCAGCAGCACCGTAAAAGATGTGACATTAATTTTACCAATTCTCTTGATTGCTATTTGTAGAAATCCGTTAATGCCGAGTGCGAGAGATCTTGTTTGGGGGTCGAGTGGAGAAGAATGGAAGACCGGATCGTGAGAAAGAGACGGCGATGACACAGTGCCGTGTAACAAACAGCAGTCTTACAACTCTCAGCTAAGCAGGACAAATAGACTCCCAAGTCAACAGAAGGTCTCTCTCTCTTACTGAGAGCGAGAGAAAGAGAGAAAGATAGAAAGAATGAGACAAACAAACATCGGTGAGATGGAGGATACATATGGCTTTTGTGAAAATGGGGAGTCCCTCCCACCACCTTTGTGGACGCAGCGTTTGCACCATGATAGAGGCGAGAAAAACATATATACATTGCTCACTGTTCAACATTCTTTCTATTTGCCTAAGAGAAACTTAAACGAGCGAGGTGGTGAAAAGCACTTGGAGGGAGGGGCTCGTTGTACAGGGGGAAGGAAGTCTGTTGGGGAGGTGGAGGAGAGGTGGTGAGGGTGAGGGACTAGGAGCAAGGGATGGTCGAGGGTGGGGGGTGGGGATGCCTGAACTGCTGCTTGTTATGGATGCCTTCGTCTGCCTTCTGCTTTATTTGTTTTTCATTACGATCTCGGCAATTTGTTTGGGAGATTTGTTTGGGAGGGAAGGTCTGCTAAATCAGATGTTGTTTTGATGTAGCGTTGATGGCGAAATGGAAGATGAGCGTTTGTTGTTCACACGCTCACAGGCACACGCTTCCAAGGAAACCTTTTCTTTGTTCATTGCTCGTACGTAGCCTACAGATCATGTAGTGCAGTCGTTGCTGGAGAGCGAAATTTGGCTGTGGCATAATACTGAATATGGTGTATGATCCTGCCAATTTTCGGCATTCATTTTTCCAAATTGGCAAGTTCTGTCAAGACTTTCAAGGAAGCTGTTCAGATAAATGGACTCATGTTGAATCTCTGAAGTTCATGAATTGAAATGAATATTATTTGGGCTTGTCATAAACGTCTGATTATTTTTGTTAAAACTGATGACTGTAACTTATTTTTTTTATTTTAGTTTATCCTGCCTGCCTTTATTTATTTTACTCTATTGCATTCTGCTGAGCGTCAGTAAATTGTTCTTGGTAAAAAAAACATTTTGTGATTTCGTTGGACCATTTTATGCCAATAACTAAACATTTCTGTTTGATATGATAATTCCCTTTAATAGTGGAGTAAACACACAAACGTTTCTCATCATAGCTTTATTTTGCTCTTAATAATGACGTAAATCCAACGCAGGTTGTCAAATTCATACTCAAAGTATCTGATTATAACTTAACTTCATGTTAGCTAGGGCTAACATGAAGTTAAGACATCTGTCAAGTACAGATTCCCAGCGGGTTAGTTTAGCAAAGTGTCAAGTTCTATTGCCTGAAACTTGAAACTGGACAGAAGTGATTCATAGTGCTTTAATCCAGAAGGACAAGGTTTAATGTGCCATTCTTTTATTGCTAATGGACACGTACACAACGTGACTCATAAGATGAGTTAAAATGGGTGTGAAGAAGTTCACTGGCAGACTAGGGCAATGTTTCTCCTGTCGCTTCTTCAGTGAAGGATGCAAGTACTATAAATAAAGTAACTCGAAGAATAAGAGGAGGAAGGTGTATAATGGGTAAAGTAAAACAAAGGCAAGGAAATAAAATCACTGGGAAATGCAAAATGATTACTTTTTTCATTGCATTTACAATAAAGATAAACGTTAAAGAATAAAAAAAGGTGAATAATATTCCATAATAGTACATCCTAATACTAGACCATTACCTTCTTCCCATTTTAATTTGGAATGGCCTGAAAAAGTTCTGCTTCTGCAACGGCAGTCAGTTTGCCAGAGAAACAACGCTGAATTAATTCTTCGAAAAGTAGGATTTTAGTTGACGAAAGGATTAATGGCGTAAGGTACAGGTTAAAGCGGTTGGAAAATGTCAGGAGCAAAAGCCCTTAGTTGTCGTGGTTTAGGTAATGATTGCGTGCCGAGTTTAAACTTCCACCGGCCTCGTCAGTCTTGATTTCATCGAGCAGTGTTTGAGGAATTCATATGCCAAGTCTCGTGAGACTCATTTCTCTGAAGGAAGCATTTAACACCATTCTCTAATTTCTAAAATGTCCCCTATTTCAACATCATCTCCCTTGCTTTATTTAGAAAATTGCCATTTGAATGGATAAGTTTTAAAGAACACACACACATACTGTATGTATATATAAGTTTTCATGATGCTGCCTTGTAATACATATATCCTCCTATAATTTTTATATATTTACTATTATATTTATCATGTACTATGTGTAATAATAATAATTATTGAAATATCATAACAGATCTCAAAAGAACTAATGATTTAAATAATAGCGTACTTTAGGATTCATAATGCAATTTAAATAGTAGCGTAGTATAAGGAACACGTGTGTCCTAATGAGAACTTGTTTCATTTCAATTGTCATCAGTTGAGATAAGAGAGAGCGCTTTGTTTTGGGTTAAGGTGAGGACAGTTTCGAATAACAATTGCCGATTCGTTCAGGAAATCAACTCAGTTTTTCGTCTTGTTCATAAAACACGGCAATCATAATTAGCCGATTGCAGTATGTTCGATCGTGTAAAGGTTTCTGTAAAAGATTTGTCCCATACAAAAAGGATACGAGTGATTTCACAAAGTTACATACATGGCTCTGATCACATATGCCGCTTTGAGAGAAAGAGTAACATGTCCCAATTGTGTTCTAAACGTTTGCTGGGAGTGACATCACCTTCCTTCTAGAACTTTTCTCTTATGTCTCGTAACCAAAATGCCTTAATGATGTCATGTAATTGTTTCATGTGCTACTGGAATTCTGAAATCTGTTTAATTCTGATTTCCGAGACCAATCAGTTTGGTTCCCCCTCTCTCTCTCTCATTCTTAAAAAGAGATTATTTTTAATGTAGTATATTTGTGGTCACTGGTTTTAGCATTAACTTTTGAGATCTGAATTTAGTAAAATTATTTCATTTTTAACGGCGACTGCTAAAAAGTGTGTTTTGTGAAATTAGCGCAGCTGCAAAGGAATTTTACAGAGGTTTTCACAAGTTTGTGTAAGGTAACGTGGATTTTACTTATTAATACCATGGTATAATAAGTTAGGTAAATTTTGCCTTAGTGAAATTATTATTGATAAATCTTTTGTGGAATTGTGTGCGTTCTTATGATTGCACTCTCTTTTTATGTTTGTAACGTAACATTTATTTAGGTAGGATTTTAAATATTTCTTGTTAATTTAACATTGCGTATTTGATTTAATTTTTCATTTATTAAGATTTTCTTTTCAAACCTTGAGTAATTCTTGATAGTTTAAATTTTTCTTGATTAATTTAAATTCCTGATAAAGTTTTTGTGAATTAGTTTTGTTTGATAATTTAATTCAAGAATTAATTAAGTTTTGTGTTATTTTCAGGTAATAGTAAATTTTTCAGATTGTGAATTCTAATTATAAATTTTGAATTAAAAAAAAATTTTATTTAATATTTTTAGAAAAACAGTGTTTCATTTATTTACCACCAGTGAAAAGGATTAATAGTGTGTGCATAAGGCAAAGTGATAAACATGTTTTGTTCTTTTAGTTTTGCTAAAGTGAGTTAAGACCAGGGAAACAGTTAAAGTTGTTTGATGGAGTGATGTCCTTTTACTCTAGAATATTTCTTGTTTAATTGTTGATACCTCACACATATTCTGGTCAACTGAGTTTGATTGTTTCAAGTGATTAATAAGTTTTTTAATGGATCACTGTTACCTTTAGAGTACTCAGTCGTAATTCCTGATGTTATGAGAGTTCAGGTATCTGGCTGAAATGAGGTAAATTTTTAAATTTTGAGATCATTTGTGTAATAACCAGGTACTTGGTACTCATCGTGACAATATTATTTGGTGCCCAGACCCAGGAACAAAACAAAATATCACACTGGCTTGTGGTTTATACTGGTGGTGTTAGGGATATATTTAGATAGGAGAGAGACCACATAGTTATTTTTGGTTTTGTATTGTGAATTTAGTTCAGCAACTTAGAGAAAATGGCTTTGTTCGATGTTCAAAAGTTTTTAGCAGCTCATTCCATCCAAGAGTTATCTGAATCCAACCTGACTAAGGCACAGTGGACTGCTTTAGCAGTGGCATGTTGGGGTAATGTGTCTAGTGGTATGATTAAGGCACAAATCAAATGTACTGCAATCCAAGCATTGATGGACTCTGGTAAAATAGATAAAGAGTTAGGGGGCACAAGAGTTGTTGAATGCAGCTGAGGTAGAATTTGTAAATAAACATAAACAAAAGAAAAAGAAAAGTGATGCAGATGCAGGGCTTAGATGCATAGAAGCAGGAGAAAATTTGATTAAGCTGAAAATGCAGGCAGAAAGAGAAAGAGAAGATAGAGAGAAAAGAGAAATTAGTAAATTCTCTTTAGAAAATCTGAAAAGAAGTCAAGAGAAAAATATGATGCTAAGACTAAGCTAAGAAATTTTAGTGTAGGACAGTAAGTTCTAGTGTTCTTATCAGTGAAAAGATTTCCCCTTACCAATAAGTTTCAAGGTCCTTATAAGATAATAGAGAAATTAAGTGATTGAACTTATGTAACTGAAACACCAGGAAGAAGGAAACGACAGAGGAAGATACATGTGAATCTTTTGAAACCTTATTCCTCAGAGACTAAAACTGAAACAGTGTCAATAACACAGACAACTTCATCTACAGAGGACAATGATGGCTATGAATTGGGAGCTGAAAGCAAGATGAACAATTCTTCAATACTGGAAAATTTGGAAGATAAACTAAAACACCTGAGTGTTGAACAAGCAATTCAAAGGTTCCCTGAAATTTTAGCAGATGCACCTAGGCGTACCAATCTGACAAAGCATGAGATAAAGATCAGAGAAGATGGAAAACCTTTTAAAAAGAGAGCTTATCGCTTATCACCATTTCATCGAGATGTTTTGAAGAAAGAAGTTGAATATTTGTTGCAGCATGGATTAGCAGAACCCAGTTCAAGTCATTATAGTTCTCCTTGTGTGTTAGTGAAGAAACCAGATGGCTCATTTAGGATGTGTACTGGTTGTAGGCAACTGAATTCCATCAGTGTGGCTGACAATTATCCCTTGCCTCGTATTGATCAATTACTTGATAATATTGGGCACGCTAAATTTGTTTCCAAGATAGACTTGTTGAAAGGATATTATCAAATTCCCTTAGATGAGAATGCTAAGTTGCTGTCAGCTGTCATTACTCCTATTGGACTGTATCAATATACTATTTTGCCGTTTGGTCTGATGAATGCACCTGCAACATTCCAGCAAGTGATAGATCAACTACTAGGATCAATAGAAGGAGTGGGTGTATACCTTGATGACATTGTTATTTATTCTAATATGTGGGAAGAACATCTGAAGATATTAAGGAAAGTGTTCAAGAAATTACGAGAAGTAGGACTAACAGTCAACATACAAAAAAGTGAGTTTGGAAAGGCAACTGTTCAGTATCTAGGATTTGAAGTTGGAAAAGACCTTCTCACTCCTATTGACACTAATGTAGAAAGTATCCGTAAGGCTAAACCCCCTTACTACGAGGAAACAGCTACAAAGATTTTTGGGCATGGCTGGATTTTATTGCTGACTTTGTCCAGATTTCTCAGCCGTAGTAGCTCCCTTAACTGACTTAACCAGTCTGAAAAGAAAGTTTGTTTGGACTCCAGAATGTCAAGAATCATTTGAGAAGGGTAAAGCCATATTAACTTCCAAGACCAGTGCTTCAAGCTCCAGACTTCAATAAAAAGTTTGTGATACAAGTTGATGCATCCGACTGTGGAACTGCAGCTGTTCTCCTTCAAGAAGATGACAACAGAATCTTCCATCCAGTATGTTTCATGTCTTCAAAGTTGAAAAAGCATCAGGAAACTTACTCAGCAATCGAAAAAGAAACATTAGCATTAATCACAGCATCGAAAAAGTATGAAGTGTATGTGAACTGACCTAGGAATGAAGAAATTTTATTGTTGTCGGACAACAACCCAATCTCATTCATCAATAAGATGAAAAATAATAATATGAGACTAACCAGGTGGACTTTATGCCTGCAACCATATAATGTAAAAGTTAAACACATTTCAGGAAAAGATAATGTCTTAGCATATTGTTTATCTTGTTGTGAATCATTGGATTCAAACCTGGGATAACTGATCTTCTGGGGAGAGGAATTTCATGATGCTTCCTTGTAATACATATATCCTCCGATAATTTTGATATATTTACTCTTTTATTTATCATGTATTATGTGTAATAATAATTATTGAAATATCATAACAGATCTCAAAAGAACTAATGATTTAAATAACTTAATAGCATAATTTAGAATTGATAATACAATTTTAGTAGTAGTGTAGTATAAGGAACATATGTGTCCTAATGAGAACTTGTTTCATTTCAATTGTCATCAGTTGAGATAAGAGAGAACGCTTTGTTTTGGGTTAACTTGAGGACAGTTTCAAATAAAAATTGCTGATTCGTTCAGGAAATCAACTCAGTTTATCATCTTGTTTATAAAACATGTCAATCATAATTATCCTATTGCAGTATGTTTCAATCGTGTAAAGGTTTCTGTAAAAGATTTGTCCCATACGAAAAGAGTACAAGTGATTTCACAAAGTTACACGCATGGCTCTGATCACATATGCCGCTTTGAGAGAAAGAGTAACATGTCCCAATTGTGTTCTAAACCTTTGCTTGGAGTGATGTCACCTTCCTTCTAGAACTTTTCTATTGTGTCTCATAACCAAAATGCCTTAATGACGTCATGTAAGTGTTTCATGTGCTACTGGAATTCTGAAATCTGTTTCATTCTGATTTCCGAGACCGATCAGTTTGGTTCCCTCTCTCTCTCTCTCTCATTTTTAAAAAGAGATTACTTTTAACATAGTATATTTGTGGTCACTGGTTTTAGCATTAACTTTTGAGATCTGAATTTAGTAAAATTATTTAATTTGTAATGGCACCTGCTAAAAAAGTGTGTTTTGTGAAATTAGTGCAGCTGCAAAGGGATTTTACAGAGGTTTTCACAAGTTTGTGTAAGGTAACATGAATTTTACGTATTAATACCATGGTATAATAAGTTAGGGAAATTTTGCGTCAGTGAAATTATTATGGATAAATCTTTTGTGGAATTGTGTGTGTTCTTGTGATTGCACTCTCTTCATGTTTTCACATTTTTTTATGTTTGTGATGTAACATTTATTTAGGTATTTGAAATATTTCTTGGTAATTTAACATTGCATACTTGATTTAATTTTTCATTTATTAAGATTTTCTTTCAAATCTTGAGTAATTCTTGATAGTTTAAATTTTTCTTGATTAATTCAAATTTCTGATAAAGTTTTTGTGAATTAGTTTTGTTTCATAATTTAATTCAAGAATTAATTAAGTTTTGTGTTATTTTTAGGTAATAGTAAATTTTTCAGATTGTGAATATAATTATAAATTTTGAATTTAAAAATAAATTTTTGTATTTAATATTTTTAGAAAACAGTGTTTCATTTATTGACCACCAGTGAATAGGATTAATAGTGTGTGCATAAGGCAAAGTGATATACATGTTTTGTTCTTTTAGTTTTGCTAAAGTGAGTTAAGACCAGGGAAACAGTTACTGTTGTTTGATGAACTGATGTCCTTTTACTCTAGAATATGTCTTGTTTAATTGTTGATACCTCATACATATTCTGATCAACTGAGTTTGATTGTTTCAAGTGATTAATAAGTTTGTTAATGGATCACTGTTACCTTTAGAGTACTCAGTTGTAATTCCTGTTGTTATGAGAGTTCAGGTATCTGGGTGAAGTGAGGTAAATTTTTGAATTTTGAGATTAGTTGTGTAATAACCAGGTACTTGGTATGTACTATGACTATATATATATATATATATATATATATATATATATATATATATATATATATATATATATATATATATATATATATATATATATACTATGTATTATTGTGTGTATGTGTAAAATGAAAATAAATCTACCGATTGGAATCCAAATATTTCATCTCTACGAGTTACCGGGAAATATATTGTGTGCCTAATGTTAAATAGTGTCATCAGGTATACTTTTAAGTTTTTCCTTCATTGTCAAGTTCTGACTGAGATACCGACTGTACGCAATGACCTCATATAGTGGTGGCTTCTGGCCTGCCCTGTTCAATTTACCTACGCCGCTACTTTATCGTTTGTGAATGACCACTTCATTACACCTGAAACCTTCCTTACCACTGGATTCATTAGATAATAAAGCTTCAGTTTCCAGCCTTCATAACAACGTCAGACGAACATCAGCAGATGAGAATATAAGAACTGCGCCTCTTTTGGAGAAGAATAAATGGTGTCTAACACAATTTTCCTCTTTTGAGAAGTCGTCCCTTTCCATTTTTGCGTCGTTTCAGGAGATGGCGATGACGGCCAAAAGGTTTGGTGGTCGGCTCGGCTGGATTGATCATTTCCCTCATGGATCCATCCTACCCATCGGAAATTGAAATGGAAATGTGAGGGATATTGAGAATGGCCCGAGTTTCCCCCTGACAGAGCAAGAGATGGTGGGGGTGGTAGGGAAGGGGAGGCGAGGGAGTGGAGTTGGATGGGGGGAGGAGAAGGGAAGGAGGTCTTGTGTTTGTCTCCCATCCTCCTGATCGGGTTGCAGAAAATAGCATGTAGCGAAGATGTTTAGGCGCCGCTGGAAGGCCAAAGCTGAGGATTTTTTGTTCTGCCTGAAAGGGGGCGGGTGGGTGGCGGCGGCGGATAGGTCATCGCTTCAATGGTCGTTCAATAACGGATAAGCAGACCCCATTTACTTCGGCGTCTCAACTTTCAAGCAAGAGCCATTGTTGTTGCTGTTGATATAGGAAGCGCTTTCAACGCTGAGGGATTTTCTTTTTGGGCGCATTCTCTTCACATTATTACGTCAAGTGTACAGAGTTGAAACCAATTAAACTCCTGGAACCGCAGCAGACAAAAATCTGATAGGGGAGCTGCATTGGAAGTTAGTCGCACGTAGAAAGATAAAGTTCCTGGTAACTTATTTTCGTTAGGTGAATGTTTCCCTTGAAATCTTACTTTTTTTGGGGGTGTGTGAATATAGATATTCATAAGTTACTGAATATAAGGCTCAAGTATTCATTCATATTAAAGAAGATTATAGGTAACTGCTATGAACGCAAATTTGGAATTTGTAAAACCATTATGTAGGTTCAGAGCTTTGAGTAATGAGTATCTTATCATTCTGGGCCACTTGGTGACTCAAAATTAAGTTCTCACTTCTTGAAAATGATTTTCAGATATACTCGCTTAATATGTTCTTTTAGAATACGAATATAATATTTTATGAACTAATGAATGAGGGAAGTGTTTGTCTACACTGCAAAGAATCACTGAAGCATGAGTCCATTGTCAGTCTCGAAAATGGTTTGTTAAACCTATTTTTTCCAAAGCCAAAGTACAGTCCAATAAATGACTGTGTCACATTTTGTAGATGAAATCCTACAAGACCAGAAAAATATGATGGAAAGCTTTCCTTGATGAAAGTGCTGCATTTCTTTTGGGAAAGTGATGAAATCCTTCGTCACACCGATACGAACACTGGAAGATCTAGCTGGCGTAGTGCTAGTTGGAAATTTATTGTTGACGTTGAGAGGATGGCTAGCCGATGCATTCATAATTGCACTTCTTCATGGTAATTAATTCTCCAGGGACTTTACAGTTAAGTCGGTTTCGAGCCAAAATTTAATCATATCCTACCTCCCTATTTTACTTATTGTTTTTAAAACCGCATATTTCTTTAGCTGTGACCACTTATTAATTCGTAGGCTCCATTTTCCTTATCAGGACTTGGCGATGTAACATCATTATCAGACAAACTTTCATTCTGACTGATTGACCATTTTCTGCAGACGCGATGTCTTGCTGGTTATCTATCCACTGGCCGACGATTTTGGATCCAATGAAACCAGAACTGCCTCATGAGTGACGTGTATACTTGGCTTTATACTTCTCTTCTCTTCTATAAAAGTTGTTAACAGCACCATGCCCCATGGTCCCAGGTTTCGTTGAAGGTGGTACTGGGACAGTGTCCTTAAAAGATGATAAAAATTCTATTGGCTAACATATGTTCTTAGGTGTAAAATATCGTAACTGCACAAAGTCAATTACTTTTATTTTTCATGCCGCTGTAAATCAAGCAGAAAGTAACTTGAAATAATTTTTCACACCTACGTTGCATAGTTGTTGATTTAATGAATGAAGGCTCTGATGCTTTCAGGAACTAGGTTTCTACCTGCTTTGGCAGAGATTGTTTCTACTTGATTTCACATTTTTTCACAAAATTTCCCACCCAATTTGATATCATAGTTTTTATTTCATGAAAAATTTTTCTTATCCGCATTGTGTTTTCTTCGTTGAAAAATGAGGATTTTGAATTAGTTAGTTTGTGGATGCGTGGTTTCCTGCAGTTATTACGAAACATTCATACTGATCGCGATCAAAATATTGGTAGTGTTTGTTGTACTCTTGGAACAGCTTTTCGTGACTTCGGCGTCTCGGTGTGTTTTGAAGTTTTCTTATTCTTGAAATGTAGGGCTTGTAAGGTGTCATGTAAAAAATTCTAATTCCTATGCGAAATTTGAGAATAATTTCGTTATCTTGAGTTTTGCATGCGTTTGCAAATCAGGAAGAATAAGATTCCAGTAGAAGTGCTCTTCAGGTCCTTGAATTCATTCATCATTGTGAGGGCGACGCCCACAAGCATCATAAGTTCCTACGGTGCCGACTTATATATATCGAGAGAGAGAGAGAGAGAGAGAGAGAGAGAGAGAGAGAGAGAGAGAGAGAGAGAGAGAGAGAGAGAGAGAGAGAGAAATCTTCACGGATCTGTGTATTACAGCAAATAAACAGATGAATGGACAGAGGTACAAGAGATACGAAAGGCAGATTGGCGTCATTAGTCATCTGACCTTTTCTTTAAAATTGTTAAAGTTAGAATCTTTATTAATTTATTGATGAATGAGTTTTTAAAGGCACCTCACGTTACTATTTGGTCCCGTACAGACGAGTGTACAACACATCGTTGCTAGAACATAATCAGCTGTGCATACAGATTCATCGATAAATTAATTAGGGTCAGATGGGAATTAGTGGAGGGAGAAAGGGAAAAAGAAGAACAGAAAAAAACACGATAATAAATGCGAGTAGAAGAGAGAGAGGAAAATGTAAACCAAAAGGGTGTCGTGTCTGGAGTATATTAAGAATTCCAGCTTCCTGGGGGAGGGGGAGAGGGTGGGGACGAGGGGATGCTGGGAGTCCAGGGGCGATATGGAAAATCACTTAAAGACTAACTGACTTTGTCATGCATTAATTTTTACCGGGGCCCCGCATAACATTTATGCATTAATCTTAGGTTAATGGTGGGGTTTTATTCTCAAGTCCTTTGTGTTCGTTTCTCTCTCTCTCTCTCTCTCTCTCTCTCTCTCTCTCTCTCTCTCTCTCTCTCTCTCTCTCTCTCTCTCTCTCTCTCTCAGAGGAACTTTTATGAAAGTAGGATACGGCACTTTTCAAGGTGGTCATAACTTACACTCTGCAAATACTCTTCCTCTAAGTGAAGCTGATTTTGTTAGGAATTGAGGCTTGGTAGCACTGTGTAGTCGGAACTCGTGAGATTTCACTCGAAGAGCTTCTGAACTGTGTATATAACAAACATAGTATGTACCAATCTGTTATGATTAATTTTAACTCAGTTTGTCTAAATTATTTTTGAATTTATTTCCAGATGTCTTCATCCAGTCTGGGCCCAACTTCTCTCGTCACCACCCTGACACCAGTGTGCAGAATGAAGGTACCCATCTTGGTTCCAGCTTCTTTGTTTTACATAGGGTGGGGACTTTCCGTCTCGACTCCCGTATAAAAATGCCTTTCTTTTTGGCTGTTTGGACACATCAGTAGGTAATTATTTACCATGAATTTATATGAATTTATATATATATATATATATATATATATATATATATATATATATATATATATATATATATATATATATATATATATATATATATATATATATATATATATATATATATATATATATATATATATACATATTATATATATATATATAATATATATATATATATATATATATATATATATATATATATATATATATATATATATATATAAATATAATTTATATATATAAATATTATTCCTTTCTATATATATATATATATATATCCCATTTTCAAAGCTATATAATAAAAAACATATAAAAACAGACTCATATAACATAAAATTATAACAAAAAACTATAGTATAAAAGGAAGAGTGTTTATATATGTGCTGAAGGCAGGTATGTCATATAGAGGTGTTGAGGTGGTCTGAGTATTTAGTTGGGGGACAAGTTGTTTAATAAAAGTGATTCTAAAATTGCTGTTGTTGGTCGTTGGGAGTTCGGATTTAAAATCTTTGTAGTTAATAGTTACAGAACGGGTGTTATCTAACCCAGAATTCTCTTGCATGTGCCGATATTAACTGAATCACTTTTTATTAAACAACTTGTCCCCAACTAAATCAGACCACCTCAACACCTCTATACCTCTCGTGAGTTCACGTCGAAGCTGAACCTGACCCAACTGTCACTCGGTCTGCCCTTCAGCACCACTTGGTAAATAAACATTTGCGAGTCTGTTTTTTTAATATATGTTTCTTTATTATATAGCTTTGTCATCTTAGAAAGGAATCAAGAAGTGTCCTTCTCTCGCACTAAATTGCTAAAATATGTGTGTGCGTGCGTGTGCGGACGCGCGTGTATGTGTATGCTTGTGGATATATGTGAGCATGCATGCTTACTTACATGGCTTGAAATCAGTCTGACAGACATTTACGGTGTCATCTTTATATCCCGAGCTAAAACACGGACAAAATCTCTCACAGTCTCGTGCCGTATGGCTTCCTCGGTCCAGTGGCGTTGTGTCACTTAAGGTAGGAAAAATGTTTCTCGATAATTTACTGCTTCATTCCGCCATTAAACAGAAAACTATCCCGGGCAGGCTTTTACCGTATCCAAATTTAGTATCTGCGCTGACTTCCCCATTGATATACCTCCTTCGGTACTTTATGGGGACTGAAGGTCAAAGAGCACCCTTCGGGCGGGTCCTGATGTGTTGTGATCTGCTGCTGTATGTCCTCGTTATTTGAGGATTGCTCCTTTCTCTGCAAGTGCATAAACATACGTCTCTCTGTTGCTTTTTTTACTGTGTATGTGATCGACAATGATTTTTCGCTCATTCTCGAAATCAAAACTATCTCTGTGCATAAGGTAACGCATCCCTTCTCTCTCTTCTCTCTCTCTCTCTCTCTCTCTCTCTCTCTCTGTTAAAACTGAGGTATAGTATGTAACTGACAGATATCAGTACTTTCCCTGTGATCATTTCATTATATATACCTCTCTCTCTCTCTCTCTCTCTCTCTCTCTCTCTCTCTCTCTCTGTTAAAACTAAGGTATAGTAAGTAACTGACAAATATCAGTACTTTCCCTACGACCATTCCATTATGTATACCTGAAAACTGGTATAATAACTGATAGGTATTAGTACTTTTCCTGCGATCATTTCTTCTTTCAAATCTCTCTCTCTCTCTCTCTCTCTCTCTCTCTCTCTCTCTCTCTCTCTCTCTCTCTCTCTCTCTCTCTCTCTCTCTCTTTCTGCCTAAATTAACGAATGTCGAACAATCCAGGCGGTGTTGGGGAGTCATTAAGAATATCGCAGAGAAGCAGAGAAGGGGATTAAGGCCCTGTTAATCTGCTTAGATCATGTTCCTTGGGCTTTCCTTCCAACTACAATTAAACTCAGCGTGTCAGGAGCCTCGTCTCTCCGACTGACGGATTGCCCGGCGAGTCTGCGGGAGGTGTTCCAGTGTCTCCTCTCACTGGTTTGTTTGGTTTGGTTTTCTTGCTGGTTCGGTTTGGTTTGATCTTTAATGACTGGGATTTTGTAAACTGAATATTTAACTACCGATAAGTTTTTTAAAGTATATTTTCTTTTGATTTTCTTATCGTCACTTGACTGTGCATTTATTTGTTTTTAAGTCTGAATTTATTTTTCATTCTGAACATTTTACCGTCTTACACTTTTGACTTTTTATGTTTGCGTGGTTTTCATCATTTTATTTCCATAGAACTGGAGCATCTTACAATTTTGTTGTGTTTTTGAATGCTTGGTTCTTTCCTCCTATTTTGATTTTTTTTTTTTCATAATTTTTATTTCAAGTTTATCCTTAATTATTATGTGGCTTTTCTCCTGTTGGTGACAGTTACCATCTGTTGTTAAGTTTTTCGATTTGGGGTGAAACCTCCCTATCAAAAGTATTCCATACTTAGCTTTTCTCGTACTGCGTCCTGTGTTCCGTTAAGCATGTGTAGGTCCCCAGTTTTTCCCTGGTTCATGTTAATATTTTGAAACTTGTTAATGTTTTAATGCATTAATTAGGTTAGTAAGTTGCAAAAATGATGAGGAATTCATAATTTTGACAGACTTTCTAACAAGAGACTGCATTCAGCATTTCGCTCAGATATCTTGATAAGACTCCTGCATTCATTTTGATGTGAGAAGTACTGAACTGCATATTCCTACTGTCATTTATCTTTGAGAAATATTTCATTTGATATCCATACCGTTTTACCTTGTGGGAAGCATCAGTCCGTTATTCATACCGTCATTCAGCTCGTGAGAAGTGTTTGATTGGGTATTCTCACTGACGTAATGTTTGTAAGAAGTTTTTGATGAGATGTTCCTTTTGCCGTTGGTCTTTTTTTTTTTTTTTTTATAATTCAGTACCTTGTTTTCACTTGATGCGCTTGACCTCTTTATCCGACACTAAAAGAAATCTGTTCGTCAGCTCAAAACAAAATGGCAATTTTTTGCGAAGACCAGGCTGCTTTTAAGAACTGAATTGACGTACTTGCAATTCGTCACGTGTGCAGTGGTTTGTTTTATCACAGAACAACCTTTTCTATATTACTTATATTAATGTTATCTCATTACAATTAAATGGTACAGTTAGATATATATATATATATATATATATATATATATATATATATATATATATATATATATATATATATATATATATATATATATATATACATATATATATATATATATATATATATATATATATATATTATATATATATATATATATATACACATATATATTATGGTAGGTATAATCTTCAATATTATGAAACATCTGAACTAGACAACTGACAAAAACTAACATTGATACGGATGGATACTTAAACAGAAATAAACTACTGATTACATTCTTCATTCGTTCATTAAGCAACCCATTCTCACTATTTGGCATCCATAATCTTTTTTTTTTTTGCCATTACAATGTGAATTCTTACATATTACCAGGTAGATAGAAGTATGGTGTTATTTTTGATCGCGTAAAATGAGGTTTTAGGACGTCCCGATATCATCCCTATATCCCTGATGTTTGTAGTAAAATTGCAGAAAACAGGCCAATCGGGAGTTTAGGGCTGACCTGTGGGGGTGGGGTTACTGCTTATATTCCCCAAACCACTCCTCACCACCCAGCCAGGCCTCTCCGTAACCTTCGCCAGTGACATTCCCCAACATTCCCAAATTTATCGTAACATAGGGAGCTACATATTGAGACTTGCTGAAATTAATACAAAGTTTATAGATTTCCTGCACTCGAATGTCATCATGTTTCATCATTTGAAGATATCCAAGTGACTAATGCTGCTTTCCCTCGAATGGAGAGCTTTGGAATTCTCTCTCTACTATTATTTTCTCTGACGCTTAAAACAGGATGCAGGTGAATCTCTTCTTTCATCGTGAAGGCACCACCCTACCTGGTTCCTGTTTTGTAGAGACTCGAGATAAAAAAGGCCACCAGGTTGTTCATCTCTCTCTCACACACACACACACACATTTATATATATATTTTATATATATATATATATATATATATATATATATATATATATATATATATATATAGATAGATAGATAGATAGATAGATATATAGTTTACATTCAGACATCAGGAATGTATCAAAATGAAGAGCAGACGCGGTTTTGGTTGGCCAAAATGACAAGTATTCCCATGATGATTTGACGTAAACGATTCCATGATTCCATGTGAATGAGAAATGTTCTCAGTGGGAAAACATTTGTTTCCACGTAAGTGAGAACGAGGAGAGTTTTGCAGAAGAAAATATATTCTGGGAAACGTGAGAAAATGAGTCTCGTTGCTCGAGACCGAAAAAAGACGTTCTTACCAGTGCTGAGAGGGTTTGAGGGCTGGGGTTGGATAGGGGGTGGAGGGACCCGAGGGGATGGGGATAGGGCAAGAATAGCTGGAGTGTAAACATTTCGGGATGGCAATTAGGCAACAAGGGGTCTGATCCCTCTCTTATTATTTGACGGCGACTTTTCAAACTTTGGTGTCAGGTTAACTTTGTGTCGGCGCCGAGTCGGGACTTAATAGGATTAAATGCAAAGTCGAATGTAATATTAGAATGGAATCCGAGGGAGATCAACGCCGGAATATATAGAGTTTGAACCCCTTTAATTGGTTTCCTCCCTTCCTTTAGTCTCCTACTTATTTCTACGAGTCCATTAAAGTTTGTTTGTTTACAGTGACTCAAGAATCCCATTCAGTCGAGCAGGGGAGGGGAGAGGTTGGGAATGGCATGGGAGGAGAAGGACTGAGGGGGTACGTGCATTCTGTTATTCCTTCTTTACAAAGGATCGAGATTACAAAGAACGAGACACACAACTGGGTAACAGAGCGGAGTGCATTTATAAGAAGATAGAACTTGTCGGTGCTATTTTCGTGTTTTGCTAAATTCCAGACCTTCAAACAGGCAGGTAATTCATTATAGAATTTGTAACGGACGTTTACTATTTTTTTACAGTCGACAACCTAATTTGAATGTAGACTCACAGATCCTTTGACTCGGGCTCTTCAGATCATTAAGCTTTACTGCCTTTGACGACCTGTGACCTTGAATTGTAAATTCTCGCACAGAATCACTATAATAATATATGTACACATATATAATATATATATATACATATATATATATATATATATATATATATATATTATATATATATATATATATATATATATATATATATATATATATATATATATATATATATATATATAAATATATACATACATACATACATATATATATATACATACAAACTCTACATATATATATATATATATATGTATGTGTGTATGAGTGTAATTGTAATAATACAATGCCCTCTTAACTCCTCGAATTCTTCGCGCATTTTTGGATACGCCTGTCACTAAAATTCTTCAAGATCGAAGTGCAAGAAATATGAAGAAATTGTGATGGCCGGTAGCGGGAATCGAACCCGGGTTCCATAATCACGTTTCCCGCTACCAAACATCATAATTTCTTCATATTTCTTGCATTTGGACCTTAAACCTTTGTAGTGACAAGCGTATCCAAAGAAGCACGAAGAATTCGAGAAATTAAGAGGGCATTGTGGCTATTACAATTACATATGTATCTGGTAAAAAGTGACCAGTAGATTCTACATATATATAGTATATATATATATATATATATATATATATATATATATATATATATATATATATATATATATATATATATATATATATATATATATATATATATATATATATATATATACTGTATATAGAACAGGAGTTATTGGCGCAAGCAGGCCACAGCATATATCGACTAAACGATTGCTGAAGGTCTGAGCAGATTCACATAAAGGTGTTAGTCATCGTGCTGGTTGCAAATTGTCCAATCCAAAATTTTCTAATGTTAGAAATCATTCAAATATATGTAATCCTAGTATTAATTATTCTGACTTCTCTGTTTTGGGGGCAAACAAGTCATCCACACGAACTGCTCATTTTAGAATCGTTATTTATTAAGCAGCTAGTTTCTAAGTTGAACCCACACACCACCTAAGTACAGTTGTATTTGGCTTGAGGCAGTTTTCTTTGCCGCTTTCCTTTTCCCTTTTGGTCATTCAGTCCTCAGCTTTTAGTCTAACAGGTGATTTTTCTGAATTGTCTTGTTTTAATGTATATTTATATAGTATGTTGAGACCCTTGAAGTCGTTAGTTTTATTCCATGTATTTTAATTTGTGTATTTTCTCTTTTAGCCTTGATGATGTAACAATGTCTTACGAA
>NC_089755.1:22330176-22377676 GCF_040412425.1 Macrobrachium rosenbergii
ACTTATGAATATACATTATTTACGGCCATAGAACGTAAGTAAAAAAGCACAGTGACATTTATATCTTCTCCAGACTTTAAAAGGAAAACCCACGGTTTGGAGGCAGTGACACTGATCGATGTCTACATAACGAATTTGCCCATTTGCGCATTTTTTATTTCTGTCTTGAATACGTACATTCATTTCAGGTTTCTAATATAATGAAATATTTCTTCCAACAGGAATCGATCATCGTCCTGGAGGACGAATATTTAGGAAGAGGTGTTTTTACTCTTACATACGATGTGACTTTTATTGTGGTTGTTACGACCTTATTACTTTGCTTGACGACAAGGGAGTTATTCACTAGTATTGATTGGCATAAAATGATGACTATGCTTGTTTGTGAAACAGCATTTTCTCTAGTTATGTTTTCCATTGATAGAGGGCGTGAATCTCTCCATTTCATGACCCTAGCTTTTGCTGAGTTACTCTCTTTAAATTTGTCAATAAAGTCTAGTTTTGTATATCAGTTTCTAATTTCAGTAGGCCTTTGTGTAAAGATAGGTTTAGTGAGAGTCCTATGACGAAGGAGAAGGGATCCGCTGACCCAAGGAAACAGCACGGCTACAAGAGACATCTCAAGAAAAGTGAGATGCTTGATTCTGTTCTTAAAACAGATACATCTCAATAGAAGATGGCCCTTAGAACCTGGGGCTATTAACATTATATATATATATATATATATATATATATATATATATATATATATATATATATATATATATATATATATATATATATATATATATGATTATAATCACCTGAGTACGTGATTTCTTATCACACACTACCAGAGGTGAAAAAAAGAGATGGGGTTGATGTCCTGACTGGTTGGAACTTTATTTCCTTATATATATGTATTATGTATGTACTGTGTATATATATATATATACATATATATATATATTTATGTGTATATATAAATAGATACATAGATAGATAGATATTGATATGGTTTTTTAGCTGGGGTCTTGTTAGATCAATGAGGTATACTAGTGATATTACTCAACTTACCTTAGGTAACAAAAAATCTGGACTCTGGCCTTGAGGTCAGCTAAAAATTATATACATCAAAATATGGCTGAAGGCCTACTTCAAGAGGGGAGTGATTAAGTAAACTCTGGGGTTTAGCTTAATTAATTTTATCTACAAAAGAAAACACATAGAAGAATGGTAGTGTAATTTTGGGGACAGGCAAACATGGTCCTGTGATACAAGATGAAAGAGCAAATGACTGGGGATTTGCTTGAAGAACACAATGGGATGCTCGCTTCAAAGGACGTTGCAAATGATGTTGTGGGGCCACTACGCACACAAGATGATGCACAGATCCATAGCTGACTAACTCCTAATCTGGAATCGAAACACTTATGGTTACTCAACCAAAAATAGCACTGTAGTGTAGGAATCGAGGAATTGCATAGGAGATGCCTAGACTGAACTTGATTCCAATAGTTCGAATATTTTACAATTACGTTACACTTCTCGCCAATGCTTTGCAAAGTAAAGAGCACAAATATAAAAAGCAATACAGGTCTCACTGTAGGTCTATCGCACTGCGAAAAGAAAAGCAGAAAAATAGTTGGAGACAAATAGGGGGACATGACTGACAAAAAACCTAAAATCTGGTACTTTAAATTAATCAGGAGATGAACTTCCTCGTCTTACGGGGCCAGCGAAAGGAAGGGCAAATGAATAATTTCATAGCAAAAAGATACTCTGGCTACTGGTTAATGGAGGAAGGTACAGGACATCCCTCCTAGAGCAGCTTCCGAACAAATCTAAGATCAAGTGTGTCTTTCTAAGACCCTTTATAACTTCCTGGAATTACATTTTTTCTCTTCCTGGGTGGCGATGGGATCGTCGTGCCCACATGGCACTGAGGGTATTCATGGCTGAAGTTACAAGATGGCGGGGCGCGCATGTTCAATCCGCCAGGTGACCTGCCTCGGGTGATGATTAGCTTCGACCAGGTCAGCACCTGGAATTTAAGGAATTTCGTCACCCCCATGAACAAAAGGAGATTAAAGTGGTTTCCCCCAAAGGCAGTGGTGAGATAGGGGTTTATAGAGGCGAATTGTCCTGCAGTGAATCATACTAAAGTAAATGAATTAGGTGCGTATTCCTTATTTCATTTGACCTATTGATTTGTGAGATGGCGCATGAGAGGATACTCTCTAATATATATATATATATATATATATATATATATATATATATATATATATATATATATATATATATATATATATATGTGTGTGTGTGTGTGTGTGTGTGTATATGTATATATATTTACATATATATGTGTGTGTGTGTGTTATCGACAATGTGTATGCCTGACCTATATATGTAAAGCGTTAAATATGTTAGTTGTTTTATACTTTCTCCAGGCGTTGTCTGTAATACGTACTCATTTTACAGAACGACAAGTACTGTTTAGGCAAAGATTAAAAAGAGAATCATGAAAACGTCTTTACTGAAAATATGTATTTTAAAATGAAAGAATAAATATAAAATCCAGTACAAGGCTTTTTTCTCACTTAGAAAAACTAGAGAAAAAGAAAATGTAAAAAGTAACCAGTATATTAAAAATATATATTTCCGCCTAAAAATCAATAAACGACTAAATACTTGACCATGATAGTGAAGATGGGTCTATTCCAGCTCTTCTAAATGTATCTGAATTAGACAGAGATCGAATCTTGTTAGGGCATCAAACTAATTTCATTTCTCTCTTCATTTAGAGTTAGTTTAGTAGTGATAAGCGTTTCCAAAATGTGAGTTCAGAGGGCATTGTGGTGATAAAGTTACCTATTTATCTAGCGAAAAGTGGCCAGTAGATTCTGTATATATATATATATACATTATATATAAATATATATATATATACATACATATATATATATATATATATATGTATATATATATATATATATATATATATATATATATATATATATATATATATATATATATATACATATACTAATATACCTATATACACACATAAATATACACACACACACTAATTGATACATATACACACATACATATATATATATATATATATATATATATATATATATATATATATATATATATATATATATATATATATATATATATATATATATATATAGCAATGATAAATAATATTGCCAAGACCAGGAAGAACATTCTTTATTGCACAAGCTTTCAGTATAAAACCTCATCATCAGGCTGAAAAAACCGACAAGGATGAGAATCAATAAAATTACAATAAAATGAATTGTCATAATAAATCTTCAGCAAAAATACTAACAACGAAATATATAAAATGAACAAGTAAATACAAACTAAAAGGGTGAGACGTAAAATAACGAAAAATTAAAAAACACAAACATAAATATGAAAATAAAACTAAAGTGAAATGTAAACAAACTACCACTCACAAAGTAAAATATTTAACGACCTAATTGAGTACCTACTATGAAATTACACGATAGCTAGTTGAATACCAGACGAGTTGTTGTTCAATTCCAGCTTCATCTTTTTTAAAAGATGAAGCCGGGTATTTTCTTTCAACTACTCTGAAATTAAAGGTCAGTCTATTTGAACAAAAGACAGTACCCGAAAATCAGGTCAATGAAAGGATGGTCCTGTGCTAAACTGTGTTCTCTAATGGCAGAAAAAGGGTGGTTTGGAAAGGGGGAAACCTAGTTCTAATAGAAAGACCTCTGTGTTCCAAAATTCTGTGTCTGAGCCAGCGGGAACTAGATCCCACGTATCGCCAGACCACACTGCGAACAAGTGAACAAGTAAACGACACAGGAATTAACGTCCACAGGCAGAGTAGGCTTCTCTCTCAAAAATGATCTTATTGTAAAAGGATTACAGAAAACAAACCGGAAACTGATTTGAGGGAAACAATGCTTAAGTATTTCTTGTAACTTTTTCGGACCATATAGCTACTATGACCAAGGTAAGGCAATTTAATGTACTTTACATCTTTACTAGCAGTACTGTACACCGGTCTGGGACAAAACTTTTCATTTAAAAATTTTTTCAGAACTTTGTAAAATACAAAAAATGGGATATGAGTTTTTCAGAAAAATAATTCTGGAGGAAAACCATATCTTGATGAAATAAATTAAAATCACAAGCATTGTAGGCTCTATTAATCAAAGTGCGTATTGAGTTCATCTTATACAACTTTGGCTTTAAAAACTGAGGTAATTCAATCCCAAATTTGTAAAAATACTTTTCCTATAAACAGAGGTCTCAAATTTGCCACTATTTCTGTATACCTGTACATCTAAAAATGACAACTTATTATCCTGTTCCGTCTCACAAGTAAAAGAAATGTTAGGGTGACGAGAATTAAAATATTCAAAAAACAAACCAACATGTGATAATTCCTTAAACACAAGCAAAGTATCATCTACATACCTACAGTAATACAAAGGTTTGAAAGCACTAGGGCATTCAGACAGGATTTGGATGTCTGAATGCCCTAGTGCTTTCAAACCTTTGTATTACTGTAGGTATGTAGATGATACTTTCCTTGTGTTTAAGGAATTATCACATGTTGATTTGTTTTTGAATATTTTAATTCTCAAACACCCTAACATTTTTTTTACTTGTGAGACGGAAACAGGATAATAAGTTGTCATTTTTAGATGTACAGGTATACAGAAATAGTGGCAAATTTGAGACCTCTGTTTATAGGAAAAGTACTTTTACTGGCCTGGGATTGAATTACCTAGTTTTTCACCAAAGTTGTATAAGATGAACTCAATACTTTTGATTAATAGAGCCTACAATGTTTGTTGTGATTTTAATTTATTTCATCAAGATATGGTTTTCTCCAGAATTATTTTTCTGAAAACTCATATCCCATTTTTGTATTTTACAAAGTTCTGAAAAATTTTAAATGAAAAGTTTTGTCCCAGACCGGTGTACAGTACTGCTAGTAAAGATGTAAAGTACATTAAATTGCCTTACCTTGGTCATAGTAGCTATATGGTCCGAAAAAAGTTACAAGAAATACTTAAGCATTGTTTCAAATCAGTTTCCGGTTTGTTTTCTGTAATCCTTTACAATAAGATCACTTTTGAGAGAGAAGCCTACTCTGCCTGTGGACCTTAATTCCTGTGTCGTTTACTTGTTCACTTGTTCGCAGTGTGGTCTGCGATACGGGGATCTAGTTCCCGCTGGCTCAGACACAGAATTTTGGAACACAGAGGTCTTTCTATTAGAACTAGGTTTCCTTTCCAAACCACCCTTTTCTGCCATTAGAGAACACAGTTTAGCACAGGACCATCCTTTCACTGACCTGGATTTTCGGGTACTGTCTTTTTGTTCAAATAGACTGGACCTTTTAATTTCAGAGTCGCTGACTATTAAAAAGATGAAGCCGGAATTGAACAACAACTCGTCTGGTATTCAACTAGCTATCGTGTAATTTCATAGTAGGTACTCAATTAGGTCGTTAAATATTTTACTTTGTGAGTGGTAGTTTGTTTACATTTCACTTTAGTTTTATTTTCATATTTATGTTTGTGTTTTAATTTTTCGTTATTTTACGTCTCACCCTTTTAGTTTGTATTTACTTGTTCATTTTATATATTTCGTTAGTATTTTTGCTGAAGATTTATTATGACAATTCATTTTATTGTAATTTTATTGATTCTCATCCTTGTCATTTTTTCAGCCTGATGATGAGGTTTTATACCTCGAAAGCTTGTACAATAAAGAATGTTCTTCCTCGTCTTGGCAATATTATTTATCTTTAAGCTAAGATTTCCAAGTAGCTGCCCAATTACCATATATATATATATATATATATATATATATATATATATATATATATATATATATATATATATATATATATATATATATATATATATATATATATATATATATATATATATTATACAGTATAATATATATTGTCACAAAGTGTCCTAAATACCTGGTTATTACATTTACTGATCATAGAATTCAGAACTTACCACACTACAGCCAGATACCTGAACTCTCATAACAAATAAAAAAATATTACAACACTCTAAAGGCAACAGTGATCCTTGATCCAACAATGTTATCGACATTTTAAACAAGAAAAATATGGGCATCACTCTATTACTGAACAAGTGTAATTGTCTCCTTACTTAGAGTCACATCAGCAAAAACCCGAAGGAACAAATCTATCTATCTTCTTCTTCTTCTTATTCTTTTAACATGCTTTTTTCCCATTTTTGTATGGGGTAAGCATGATGCCTTCTTTTGAAGGACTTTTGATTTGGCTTTGGGGTAGACCTGTAGTCTCGATCGGCTGCCCTGCCTGACATCGCTTAGACCCCGGTAGCGTATGTTTCATGTATCCGACCCAACGCCCTTTCTTCCCAGCAGCGAGAAGTTGTTGCGCGGGTAGGGCAAGAGTTCGAGATGTGTGAGATGTTTGCTATGTTTTTAGAAGTGTTGTAGTGGCTTTGTTTTGTGTGTGTATTTAGTCTGTAACACCCATTTGCTTTTTAAGCAAACCTATCCGTTGATTACATATATAATCCCGGGATGTCTACACGGATAGCAAAGTGTCTGCCTCTCTGATCAGTCGGCTGCGGATTTGAACCCACGCCACAGACCTCTACGAAGTCCGAGGCTGCTGCTGTAACCGACTGAACCATCGAGGCTCCAAAGGAACAAATCTATCTATCATTCTGATTTATTCACATAATTCCTACCACTGGTGGGCAATAAATGAAACACTATTGTAAAAACTTTAAGTACAAAAATTTATTTTTAATTAAAAAACTTAATAAATCAAAATTCACAATTTTATTTTCAATAAAATTTACTATTACCTGGAATCAGAATTTCACAATCTTAATTAATTCTTAAATAAAATCATGAAAAAAATTTAAATCACCAAAATATTAATGTGAAATAAAACTAAGCAAGCATCTTGAAAAACTAAGAGATTGTAAACACACAAAATATGTAAAAGTACTAAATTCAAAAAGAATTAAACAAACAATTCAAATGGCACTAAGAAAAAACAGTTTTACAAAACATGAAAAATGCAAATGCACTGAATTCACAAAAATCTATTCACTTTGCAAATTAAATTTCAAGCTTCAACCATGGTTAAAAACTTGCAAAAGCAAAAATTACAATATCCTTCACAAGCTGCAGCACAAAATTCACACTTTCACAATACCTAATGAGGCACCATTACCGGTTCATACAGTTATAATATCTACCGGGTGTTTCTGAAATTAGAGCCCCCCCTCCCCTCAACAGAACAATTGGAAAGATATGAAGTTTTCTACTATAGCCTATCTCTGAGTACATTATTTTAAGTTTCTATTAAGCTATTTTTCATTTTACATTTCTTGTATTTTCAGACTGAGTGACAGAGTTAGATACAGCCATGGCTAACAACTCGGAGGAAATCAGATGGATTGACCGAATCCAGGCTATAACCTTCAGAGAGGCCAGGGATGCTGGCGCATCCTTCATTTCATGTTTCTGGATAGCTAAATACTTTAAAAGGGATGAATCCTTTGTTAAAAGAAACTGGAACAAAAATCCATATGACTGTCATCGGGAAAAGAGTGAGAATCTTGGAAGGCCTGAAGTCCTTTCTCAGGAGTCAAAAGACATCATAGCTGAGGCAGTGGGTAGACCAAGAAAGTCTTTACATAAATTGGCTCTTGAACTAGAAACAAAAAGGGGAAAGAAGAGAAATTATAGTGCTGTATGTTGTGAGTTGAAAAAATCTGGTATCAAGCCATTTCATGTTATCAGCAAGCCCAACATCACTCAACAACAGAGAGAAGACCATGCATGGTTTTGTGGTTCATTTTTTAAAGATTGGGATGAAGCTGACTTTCTCCATGTTGCCACATCAGATGAATTCTTCATTTACACAGTCAGGAAGCCAAATCATAAAAATGACATCATTTGGGTTGCAAAGTCGGATGATATCAGCGATGACATGCGCTATCGCCAAGTTGTGAAATTTCCTGAATGTTTGGGAATTTTTCTCTGTTTCACAGCCAAACAATTGATGTGGATCATCAAAGAAAAAGGACAGTCATGGAATGGAGAATACTTCAGAGAAACTGTGCTTACCAGTGTACTATTTCCTTTCCTCAAAGATCCTGAAAATGTGATATCTGTTGAAGAAGTCACATTTTTGCATGATAAGGCACCATGTTTCAAGGCTCTTCAGACACAGGAGCTGCTTCGAAACAGTGGTCTCGATTTCTTCTCATCAAGTGATTTTTCAGGTAGCTCCCCTGACCTTTAATGTGTGTGAAAACATTGGTAGTATCTTAAAGGATCGTGTTGAACTGTGCACAGTGAACTATGATGGTATACCAAGCCTTGACGACCTGTGAAGAGAGGTGACAGAAGTGCTCAAGGAAATGGAGTTTGAGTCTCAGCCTTTTTGCGATTTGCTGAAATCATACCCCTCAAGAATGCAGGCTGTGGTACAGGCAGATGGAGGCCACACAAAGGAAACTTAAATAAATACCTGTTCTGAATTACTTTTGTTTTTGTCCATATTAATTTTAGTTTATGCTGTAGAGGGGGGACGCCTCTAATTTCGAAACACCCTGTATATAGATTTCACAAGTTATTAAAACGGAGTGACCAACAGGTAATTACTTTACGTTACTTTTCACTTTTTTAAGAGAGAGAGAGAAAGGGAATCAGCGCAAATGGTCTCTAGAATCAGAATGACAAAATTTCCTGTCTCAAGTCAAAAGCAAGACCCGTAGAATATTCCATCAAAACTGTATGACGTCATTATCAAGGCAAAGCTGACGCAATCAGGAGAATGCAATTGTTTCGCTTGGGACACGTCCTAGAAACTATATGACGTAATAGACATGCGGTTTTGCGCAATAATTTCCATCCAACCCCTTGAACTTAAGACAGAAGAATACATGTTCAAAACCCCATGTGGTTTTCTCTTAGACAAACGATTATGCAACATTGTGCAATCATTCCCTCCTTCTCGTATGGAACAAAAAGTTGGTTTACGTAACCAAGCCCTCGTGAGCGCCCAGCGTCACGATAAAAAATCATAAGATCGACATGTTTAATAAACAGATGAAGACCGCAATGATTGCCCAAAATCTCAACTATTCATGCTACTTATCGCTTGCATCAAAACGAAAGCGAACCCATGACTGCCCAGTCACATGAGACATAATCTCTCTCCCACGCTATTACGTTACCTGAATTATTAATTCTAAAGATTCTAATACACTCTGTTGCGAAATATACACTACGACAAATGACAAATCAATAATTATTACTAACGCACAGAATAAACAATTTTTAAAACAGCAAATATAACAACAACTCTTGTATATAGAAAAATACGACAATTATAACAACACTTGGAAAATACACTATAAGTATACTTTATACATGGGAATATATATATATATATATATATATATATATATATATATATATATATATATATATATATATATATATGTGTGTGTGTATATGTGTGTATGTATATTTATATATATATAAGAAATCCACAGGAAAATGACAGTACCAAGCGCTTTCACGTTTATTAACGCATCGTCGGGGCACGAATGAGACACCCGACGATGCGTTAATAAACGTGAAATCGCTTGGCACTGAACTGCTGCCTGTCATTTTCCTGTGGGATTCGCTTATACGCTGAAGTCACGTGCATCTACTGTGATTTTTATATATATATATATATATATATATATATATATATATATATATATATATATATATATATATATATATATATATATATATATATATATATATATATATATATATATATATATATATATATATATATATATATATATATATATATATATATATATATTACAAAGGTAAAAATATGTACCTGGAGTCCAACACAGTTGAAAATTAGTAGGTCTGTCATTTTATACCAGGTTTCTTTGTAAACTTATTTTGATACTTCTTCAGTCTGCTAAGTAAAGGACAAGAATTTGAGAGGCATTGTTTCTTTTTCCTTCGTGGATTTTGTTTTATTTATATATTCATCATGTTTCCATATTTTCGAGATTCATTTATACATATATATACATATATATATATATATATATATATATATATATATATATATATATATATATATATATATATATATATATATGTATATTATTTTTTTTTTAGGTTTTAACCAGACCTCCTTACTTTATTCCTGGCTCAGGGATTCACTTCTAGGGTCTAACTGATGGGCAGGTGACTTACCATAGTTATAGGTTCTGACTGCAATTGCTGGGTCAGGTAGAACCTTACAAAGAAAAGAGTTGGGCTGAAGGCCTTACCTCAACAAGGAAATGTTGCAGATAAACGCTGGGGTTTACTTAAACTTCGAATTTATTTACATTAAAACCCTTGAATCAGAAGAAAGGGAATATAACAGGCGGGTAAAACAAAGGCCTGCCGAGTGCTCAAATATTGCAGAAATTTAAAGATGCTGAAGATCTAGTAGGGAATCTGAAAGGACACTGTAGGATAGTTTGCAGTGGTTATACCACGGCAAGGAGCACAAATCAAGCAGTTGTTTCCACAGCTAATAACACCATCTGCAATTGAAAATGCATGCGGTTACATAGGGAAAAATAGTGATGTTGGGCGAATCGAGGGGCACACAGGTCTTTGTGAGAAATTGCACTTGAGAAACGAAAATGGAATTCAGTGAAAGATCAAAAGATATGTCACTGTTAAAAGAACCTCAAATCAGGACGTTTACCTTAGATGGAGCGATGAAGGGGCCTCGTCGAATTTCACCAGGTATGGAGGGAAGATTTCACGGGATTGCACTGGTAAGTAACTGGGGGCCCGAAGGTGGCCACGAGGGATAAGCTGAAGAAGGAGCGGTCAAGCGGCAAGTTTGAGGAGTCTGCTGCCAAGAGGTGTTCTGAGGGTGGTGCCGCTGGATTATTTTTCCTTTCCTCTCAGATGGCACTGGAAATGCTTGACTCTGCCCTCAGGAGTCAAGGTGACGGAAAAGTCACATGGGCCGCGACTTTTGGCTTTCTGTGTCACGACCTTGTGGGGACCTTCCAATCCAGGTGACCCTGGCAACCATGTGTTTGCTGGTTGCTATGCAGGCTTAACTTTCTCGCGGTCTTCATCCCAAAGCTGGTGCATCTGGGAGGCAGGATTTTCGTCTCCATTTGCCTTCACCTGAAAGAGGTTTTTCAAAGCAGTCACCAAGTCTAGGAAAGATTAAGAGATTTACCAAAGGGGGAAGCATGAAGAGAATTAAGAAGAGGCTGGTTTTCTCACGCCCTTCCTTCGTTAGTTATCAGTGTGGCAGAAGGTTTGTTTGCTTGTTTATGAACAGTAATATATTTTACATTATTGCAATTTGGAGTTTGAGTTTGCTTACTAAGAGGTCTCCCTCATTGCAACTCCCCCCTCGTTGACAATTGCACCCTGAATCGGGTGGAAATGTCAGTTAAGTTAATTTGACTGAACAAGCTAATACCTCTCTTTACTTCCCTTTTCTGGTAATACTAAATTCTAAAAATCATTAATTCTGCATGTTAATTAATTGCAAAACAAATTCACTAATTTTTTAAGCTTTACGTTATCGTAGGAAACGTTATGTCGTAAGTTAATTTCTTATATCTCTCATGTTATTCCTTTAAAGCAGCATCATGGCAAATTCAAAATTAAAGTATTCTATGAGCTAATATTTCATGAATTTAGGCAACAACATGGCAAATAATAACAGGATTAATATGGTATTACATCTAAAGGTAAGTCATGCACCTAATTAATAATGTTAACTTTGACAGTCCAAAGTCATGTTGTTAGGGTGCCTTGAAGAGGCATTACAGTGAGGTACTCTTGGGCTTATGTTAGGTGATGCCACGATACTTGTACATGGCGGCACTAACTACATTGGTACCTTGCAGCACAAATCTAAGTACAATGATATACAACTAGGCATGTAATCACATGGGTTTTGTGAGTTGGGGACTCGGGATTGAAATTACAAGGAAAACGATAGCAACAAGGAAGGAAATATCTTACACTTTCAAAGGTTTGAATTCGTTCGGACCTAACGCGGCCCTTCACTCTGGAGGGAGTGCCACATTAAGCCAAGGGACAACAGAAAGCTTTACTGAGAAAGGCATCAATTCTGATGCCTTGATGGGACATCCTGGATCTTGTTATCAGTACCCTTTATGTGTTCGATCCTCCAGTTACAGTCCTGGAGGTCAATACACAAACACATTAGGCGCTTGTTTTGATTCCTGAAAGTGGTAAGATACATAAGGAGGTTATGATCGGTGAGAACTGTCAAAGGGAATTTATGATCCGCGTGATAGGACTCAAATTGCATCATAGCAGGACCATACCCAGGAGCTCCTTTTCTATGTGTTCTCCCTCGATATGGGACCACCTTGACGTGGTGAGGGGGCTCTTGAACCCTAGGAATTTGTTCCTGGGTTTGAGTCCAAGAGTCTCATATATTATTACACATTACTTGGACTAATTTTGTGGAATTTTCCACTTTTGCTGAAATTTATTGGGCTTGTTAAATAGGAAAAGATATCACAGCTGGGATTGGGTTTATATCAGAAGCTAAATAGTTAGAACTGAGGTAGGATCATCAACTACCTGATAATGTTCGGACCTTAGAGATATCAGATTGATATCTCAATGGTGGAACTATTCTGCGGGGCTGGGCCATGGATTCCAGGGGGGTCTGGCTCTGGGGATAGGACTCTTGGCATTCTATCCGGTTTGCCCATAATATGATTAGGATGGGGATGATTGTATTCTTGTAATACTCTTGGTCCTAGCAAGCAGGTTTGGCTCACGCTTGGGCCATTCTAATCGTATTGTTTCATCTCCTATGGGGTAGGGTAGAGGCAGACAATTGTGAGTCGGCTCTCACTTGTGCCATTAGTTGAAGAATAAACCCCATGAAAGGCTAATGATATCTTTTTAAAGTTTTCAGGTTTATTGTTTTTTTTTCTTTCTATTCGATCTTTATGAATAGTAACAATAAGGAATCGAGTACCCCTGGGCCCTCTGATGATACTGTTTTGGCACAGATGACGACCTCTCCACCCACCTTGGAGATTGAAAGTTCTGCAATGTTGATGACCCATGCAAGAAAGGATAATCTCGTGTGACCTGCATTGGTTACAATGGAACCATTCTCCTTTGAGCCAGATGTTTCTGTGCCTGTGTCCCTATCAAAAAAAGGAACAAAAAAATAGTTCAGACTTTTCAACTATGGGCTCTTTGGAGCCTAAAAGAATAAACAAAAGAAAATATAGACCTGACTAACCTGGTTCACTCTTGATCCCTTTTGGAGAATCAAACTGGTCAGGGCTTTTGACCACAAGCTGACCAAGAAATATCCTCATTAAAATTGGAAAATTACTTGTTGAACCGATGCCCATCACAAGAGATGAACATGAGAAAAATTAAAAAAAGGGAATGGTTGGTTGAAGCAACAACCAGAATCCAATCTGAAAATTACCAAAACATTAAAACATAGAGAACATAAATATAAGCGTTACAAGGCATGATACCATGAATAGTATACAAGGCACAGTGACACTACCACCTAGAAGAAGAAATACAAAACAAATCAATGTTTCTAGATTCTTACAGAAAAGATACAGCAGTGTTGAAGATCATGAACTATATGATTGTCCCAAGCATAAGACAAAATAAATCTATCAAACTAGCAAAAATAAAGTTCAATGGCCAAACCTTACCCTTGAAAATTAAAATATTGGGATTAAACAGGGAACTAAGACCTTATGTTCCCAAACGCACGCAATGCAAGAATTGTTGCAAATATGGCCATACAGCCATTAAATGCAGAAATTTTCCCAGATGTGCCTATTGCAGTTCACAAGAACATAAAACACGCTGGGACTGTGGCCAACCAAAATACATAAATTGTGGCCTAGAACATCATGCCCGATCTAAAACATGTGCATTCTGTATTTACAATACCGAACTTAAAGTACTACAAGAACGAACTGGAATGTCGGTCAGGGAAGCAAAGTTAGAACTAAAAGTGAGGGATTGAGTGACCCAGATAAGAAATTTAGGTATGCAGCTACTTCAAACTCAAAGAATACCCAAACTGAAGTGAATGACAATAAAAATAAATAAATGTCACTAAAAAAATACATGATCAAAAGAACTCTTCTATGGAGATTTCATACAACTATGACATTATCACAGTTGACAATAGATTTACCTCCTTACCAGAAATAGATACGAATATTGACATAGAGAAAGACGAATAAGAATTAAAATCACAAGAATGTGACAAAACGGATAACACAAATCGGGAGAGGCAACTAGATAAGACCCCACCTAATTCTACCAAACAAAGCTGTAAAAAGATAAATAACCCACCAATCTCACCAAAAGCTAAAGTTCAGAAACAGAAGCAAAGAAGGAACAACATACCAATGAACATGTAGATGCATGTGGTTGTAGTAAATGCTTTGTAGCAATGTGTCACAAGAATAAAACTATAACTAAAGAAAGTCTAACCAGCACCGTAAGAAATTTCATAAGGTATAGGAATAAGGAAAACAAACATCAAATCTCATGAAGAAGGTTGCATGTATTGAACATTTAGAATATTACAAAGAAAAAATATATCATGTTGTAGATAACATTCTAAAATATCAAAATGGAAAAATTAAATCAAGATAGTAAAAATGTAACAGTCAACTGAAGTCAAATTAAAACAACAAAAAATGAATCAAGCCCTACAAAAATACAAATTAACTTATAACAAATTCTTTTTTTTAAATTAGCTTTAATAGTGTAGAGTAAATTGACCACTCTCATCACCATTCAATCGTTATATAATTCAGTGGAACATAAATGGATTATTAACGAGAATGCTCTTAGGAGAAGTCCAATGGTTGTATGTATACAACATGTTGGAAAATTTGTTCCAAATATAGGTAAATATCTACTAGCCACAACATCAAAGGAAAATGTAAATAATTTAGGAACAGCAATATATGTCCATAATAAAATGATATACGACAAAGTAGATATAGATTACACTGAATTACAAATTTCAGCAATAACAGTGAAAATAGAAAATAATTTATTTGATATTATTAACTTATACAACCAGCCTAATAAAAGTGGTGATTTAAACATATTACAGAAAATAATAAAAGATTTTAAGAATCCCATATTAATTGTAGGAGGTTTCAACGCACATAATCCAATATGGGACTATAACAATATTACACCGGATAAAGATGGAGAAAAAATTGAAAACTTGATGAACACTAATAATCTCTGCTGTCTGAATAACAACGAAGTGAATACGTATTGCTCGAAAACCCATGGAACATTTTCCTCAATAGATGTCACCCTTTGTTCAACAAATATAGTTGACAAACAGATTGGAATACTTGTGATGATTCCTACTCAAGTGATCATTTTCCCATAATAATATCCATATTTTTTTAAAATAATAAACCGAAACCATACTCTCCACATTATAACATGCAAATAGCAAAATGGGACATTTTTAACTTGCATGCCAGAAATATACCGCCATATGATTATTTGAGAAATCCCAATGAGACAAACGAATTCTTAGTATCTTTCATTAAAAAGGCAGCAGACAAACCTATTCCTCATTCAAAACCCCATAATGAAAAACATAAAGAAGGTTAGATACTCTAAACAGAAGATTCAATAAAATAAATAAATCAAAACCATTCTTGGAAGAAAATATATTAAAAATGACAATTGTACTATTAGAAATAGATGCATTGAAACCCTTATATAATAAAATGTCAGCTAAATTCAGAAAGGAAGTCACAAAAGGTAAAATAATATCTTGGAAGTCCTATGTATCGGAAATAATAAGCGAAACATCCATTAAAAAAAGTATGGGAAAAATTCCGAAAAATAAATGGAACAAACATTAGACCACACAAACAAGCTATATTAGTTAATGGCAAAAAAATTTAGATGCCTTCGAAATTAGCAACATACTTGGGGAAAGTTTTGCCAAAATAAGTAGTGACCAAAATTTGGGCAAACATTTAAAAAAAATAAAGAATAAAGCAGAATCTATAATACTTACTTTTGAAACAAAGGAAGATATGTATTATAATAAGAAATTCAATATGGAAGAGTTGGAATATGCTCTCTTGAACAGCAATAAATCTGCTCCTGGAGGTGATGATATTTGCTTTGAAATTATTTTCCACCTAGCACCTTTGGGAAAATCATACTATTAAAATCCTTACAATCATTTATGGTCGAAACTTGTTTCAGGTGAATGGCGAAATGCCATAATAATTCCTATACCGAAACCTGGAATAGATCCTAGTAATGTGAACAATTATAGACCAATCTATGCAAGTTGTTGGAGAAAATAGTAAATGCACGACTTACATGGCACATACGTGAAAATAAAATTTTAACTCCTTCCCAGTTTGGCTCACAACGTAATCAATCTACATTAGATTCTCTGTCTAATTTGGAAGACCACATACGTAGAGGATTTGAAAGAAAGCAAATTACAGTAGCTGTCTTTTTTGACATCTAAAAGGCGTACAACACTATATGGAGGTATGCAATATTAAAATCATTACATGATAATAACATACGCGGACATCGTCCTAAGTTTATTAAAAACTTTGTGACTGATCGCACTTTCCAGGTGAGAATAGATAATGTTTACTCCAAAACATTTTCACTTGAAAATGGAGTTCCACAAGGAGTGCTTCCATGGTACTCTGTTTACATTAGCAATTAATGATATCAGCAACATGCTACCGGTTGAATTAAAAGTAACCTGTATATGGATGATTTTGCCATATATTATACAGCATCACTCATAAAGCATGCAAAACGAATGAATAATAAAACCATAATAAAAGTAGATGAATGGGCCTCATCTGTAGGCTTTAGATATTCCATAGGAAAAACTCTGTTGTCATGTTTTATAAAATAAACGAAAAAAGGTGAAGAAATAGAATTAAAATCAGAAACTATAATATGTCCAATTAGCCAAACTGCAAAATTTTTAGGATTAATATTTGATGCACACCTGAATTGGAAAGTAGCTCCATATAACTTAAATAAAATTCAAAGCAAAAGGGCGCAGTCTAATTAAAAAACTATCACACACAAATTGGGGAGCTGATAGACACTCTTACCATACTGTATAAAGCAAAAGTTATCAATCATTGACTACGGAAGTGAAATATATGGTTCAGCGTCAGAAGCAGCACTGAAAATATTAGATCCAATTCACAATGAAGGACTAAGAATATGCACAGGAGCATTTAGATCCTCACCAGTCTCCTCAGTACAAGTCGAATGTAGTGAACTGGCACTGTTCCTCCATAGAGAGTTCATAACAATGAAAAATGCATTAAGAATCAAGACAAGTGATTCACCAACAAAAAATCTATTTGACCTAAGGGATATATTTATAAACAAACATCTACCTCCTTTCCCAGTTAGAGCTAATAGATTGTTTGAGTCACTGAACATAGATATAAAGGTACCTTCAACAGTGAAGTTACCACCCCATTGGACCATGAATAAAGTAAGGACTTGCACACAGTTGAAATATTTATCAAAAAGTTCCTCATATACCCCAGAACACCATAGACAAAAAACCTTAGATCATATAAGACAAAAATGTTATACAGATGGGTCTAAATCACAACTTGGAGTAGGATATGCAGCTGTATCCCAAAACAATTCATATCAGTTATCTTTGCCTAATAATGCCTCAGTCTTCACAGCAGAGTCGTGTGCAATCGCAGTAGCCATGAAAATTATAAAGCAAATATCATTCAATAATTTTGTGATTTTTAGCGACTCAAGAAGTGTTATAGAAGCCGTTCAAGGTTACTACTCAAAAAATAATATTGTTCAGGAAATTAAATATGAACTCCACAAATTGTATGATAATGGAAAAAATATTGAAATATGTTGGATCCCTGCCCATGTAGGGATTAAAGGAAATGAAGCTGATAAAGTAGCTAAAGAAGCAGTCCTCATGGCAAGAGCAAATGTAAAAATCTCAATTAGTGATTACATAAGAGATATAAAAACAATCATTGTAAATAAATGGCAAAATATATGGAACGAGAAACCTATGAATAATAGAGTGAAACAGATAAGACCCAGTGTTGGAAAATGGAGCTCATCATGTCAGAGAGAGAGAGAGAGAGATGCACACAAGTCATTCTGACGCATCTGTGAATAGGCCATACTCATTTGACACATGGACACTTGATGAACAGTCCACACGGCCCTCCTCCCGAATGCCCAGAATGCAAAGTGCTGATAACAGTCAAACATGTGTGTGACTGTCCAAAGTATAATCAACAGCGAGTAGCAACCTTTGGAAATTTTGTCGGAATCTTACACATTTTCCGTCATCCCAATTTTAACATTCATGAAGAAGTTTAAGTTAACAGACAAAATATAAAACCAAGTAGGGCATTTATTGAATAAAAAAAAATAAAAAGAAATTATGCAATTTATTCAGAATTTTAATTTTTAATTTTTTTGAAATTTTATTTTATTGTTTTTAATCTTTAATTTTTTTTATGTAGGAAAACGAGCAAATGTATTTATCGTATACATGTGTTTCTGAGTAAAAGCATGTTCATTATACAGTTTTTTCTTTTAAACTTCATTTTTATTTATTCATGATCATGCGAATTACATATTTGGTCCCAGTTCTAGGCCCTGGTATTTCATCGTAATCTGTCGGGCCAGTCCTGTGAGAGCTAATAGTCAGCTCAGTGGTCTGGTTAAACTATTTTAATAATAATAATAATAATTGTATGGTTACTATACCTGGTCTGAGGAGAGTTGAGCTTCTTTAAATTGTTGGCTACTGGGTGCCTAATCTCATCCTTCTCTTGAAATATGACTGCCCCAATGCCGATACCGCTGACGTCAACTGCCATATAGAAGGGCCTGTTGTAGTTGGGTGTGGAGAACGGGTTGGCTGATCAAGACTGCCTTCAGGTGATCATATCCCTCTTGCATTCGGCAGTAAACTGGAAAGGTTGCTTCCCTCAGAAGAGGTTACTGATAGGGGCAGCAGCGTCAGCGAATGAATCGCTGAATGAATTGGACCATGCCAACAATTTTTGTGCTTCCCTTTTGGTTCTTGGATAAGGCATGTCCCTTATGGCATGCATATTTGCATCTTTCGGCATCAGCTGTCCGTTTCCAACCCAGTGACCAAGGTAAGTTGTCTCTGCCACTCCAAATTGGCATTTTTCGAGGTTGACGACCAGATTGACTTTTCTTAGGGCTGTAAGGATTTGGTTGAGGATCCACAGGTGCTCCTCCCAGGTGTGGACATAGGTCACTATATTATCAAGGTAGGTGATGCAGTTCTTAATTCTGGCTAAGACCTTATTCATTAGCCTTTGAAAACAGCTTTGGGCATTTTTAAGGCCAATGGGCACCACCTTACATTGATAGAGACCAGTGGGCGTGATGAAGGCTGTCAGAGGGTGCAACTCCTCCGACAGAGGACCTGTCAATATCCCTTTTCGAGGTCTTATCTTGCTTAGGTAGGGAGCACTACCCAGGCTTTCCAGGTACATCTCAATCCATGGGAGAGGTGGGATCAGGCTTCGTTATTTCGTTCAGCTTACTAAAGTCTATACACAGCCTATCCCTCTTGCCTCCTTAGGCACCAAGACTACCAGAGAGGACCACTCACTGTGGCTCACTTCGATGAGTCCAAGTTTCAATTGCAGCTCAACTTGCTCTTCTATTCTTCTGCTCTTTTTGGGGTTAATTCTATAGTATCCTTGGGCTGTGGGCGTGACGCCTTCCCGCAGGTGGATGGTATGTTGCAAGATGTCGTTGCATCTCAGATGGTCTTGAGTTACCTGCAGGTGTGCGCTAAGCAACGGGTGCACTTCTTCTCTCTGGTGGTCTTCCAACCCGGAGTAATGACTTCTAGATTTCGTAGCACTTACGACTTTGTTGAGGGTGGCAGCATCGTCGTGATGGTATCAACAAGAGCCCTGGAAGTTGGGTGGTGTTCCTCTGGCTCCTTGGACAGGTACGGCTTCAGTAGGTTGATGTGGAGCCATTTTGCTCACCTCTTCCCACAATTTACTAGGCAAGTGAGGGGCCCTCGCTTGCCGAGTATCTTGTGGGGGCCCGTAAACTGAGTTTCAAGAGGTCAAGTGGCTCCCATCCAGAGGACTAGGACCTGGTCACCAATGTTGAAAGACCTTGTTCAGGTTTTCTTATCGAACTTAATCTTGACCCATTCTTGAGTAGCGGCTGCTGTCGCTTGCATGACCGCCCATGAACTCGGAGGTTTTGTCGTATAGTTGGTAGCTCTTCTGCTCAGTCTGCCCTCGCTGGCTCAGCCCAAGCCTTGTACAGGATGTCAAGGGGGCCCCCTAGTAGAGTAGGGGTACAGAAGCTCGAATGGGCTGTACCCCAAGGTCTCAGAGGGGGCGTGGCAGATAGCAAAAAGGGCATAGGGCAGGTTCTCCTCCCAGGTAGCATCTCCTTCATTTCCTAGTTTTGCCAGAGTGGGGCCAAGGGTTTGGTGGAAACGTCCCACTATTCCTTTGCTTTCAGGGTGATTAAGGGGTTGAGTGGATACATTTCACACTGTGGCTGGCCTTGCCATCCTTTTGACGTAGAATGTCGCCCTTCGTCGCTCTGAATTGTGGCAGGGAACCCAAAACGGCAAAAGAATGAATGAGGGCTTTTACGGTGTTCTTCGAGTTCATACTCCTGATGGGAATTACTTCTGGGTATCTTGTGAATCGGTTAATTATTGTAAGGCAGTGGTTGTTTCCTGTCTTGTTTTGGATGTGCCCCTGGGGGTGGGTGTTGTATTCTATGACTACATCCTGAAAAGGAATGCCTACCAAAGGGATATTCTTTAGAGGAGCCTTAGGGATGACTTCATATGGGTTTCCCGTGATTTGGCATGTCGGACAAGAGGCTACAAAAGCCTTAGACTTCTGCAGCTTAGGCCAGTGGAACTTGCCTTCAATAGTTCGAGTAGTTTGGGTTACCCTGAAGTGTCCGCTGATGCCGTCATGTGCTAAATGGAGGATGTCTTGTTGAAAGGACGGAGGAACTACTACCAGCTGGTGGAAGATGTGAACAGGCTTGTTCCTTCCCCGGGTTACCCAGTAGAGTACCTCGTCCTCCAATAGAAAGTCGTCCTTCACCAGGTCCTTTAACTCCTCCTCAGAAGAAGTAGCCTCTAAGTGGGGCACCTTAGGGTAGTGTCTTCCAACTGCACTCAGATGAGGTGTTCTCGGCTTGAGATAGGCAGGGACGTGTTTGCCCCCATGATGAGGAGGGCAGTGGCTGGTTCAGAGTATGGTTTGTCTTGATGAGTGCCAGGCTTGTCATGCAGTTATGGCACCGCTGCAAGGTTAAGATTGGTGAGCAGCAGACTGTCATCTTTTAGGGAGGCCTCCTGCTCATGTTCTTCGGGGGTCTTGGCAGTCATGCATCTCAAAGGGATTAGGGTGTCCCATTTGGGGACTTAGAGGGAGTTTCTATCTGATTTTCTTTGGCACTCATGAGGCACTGTTCAGTGGAATGCCTTATCTTTTTACATCGGCCACACATGGCCTTCTTGTGAGGGTGCCATTCTTGGGCAGAGGCTGACCAGAGGTATAAGAAGAATCCCAAACCTTATGCCCACAGGAACTGGCTGCAGGATAGTGAGAGTCCCAGTGATCTGCCAAACAGCAGCATTTATCTAGCATTGGAGGGTTCTTGTCGCAGAGATAAGTGGCAAGAGCAGGGGGGCTGTAGTGTAGAAAGTCCTCGAGCTGGAAACTTTTGATTATTTCCTCCGCAGAGGTGGCGTTGCGGGCATCCAGCCACCATCAGAGAGCTTGGGACTTATGACTTGCCCAGTTGGCCCAGATTTGACCTGCTTCCTTTGGCTGTCCTCTCCAACATTGTCTCCATCTTTCGGGAGTAAGCTCATAAGCCTTAATTATGGCCTTTCGGGCCTCTGCAAGGTTTCCACAGTTTTCTAAAGGAACGGAGCGGAAGGCGGTAGTGCCCTTTCCCTCCAGGTGTTTTGCGAAGAGCAGAGAGATTTCTGCAGGTAGGGGCTTGAAGTTCTTGAAGACCTCTTCTACTTGGTCGAGTTAGGTCTCGGGCTCCAAGACATTCCATTTTGGCATCATGAAGCTGGCAGAAGTGAGAGTGGACTAGGGAGACGTGGTTACTGGGCCACAGCCCCTTAGACAGCCAAGGCGAGCTCATGAGCTCAATCCCATTCTTCCTTAGTTAGTCTTTCCTGCCTGTCTCACTCTTCCTTGGCTTCCCTTTCTTTTCTCTCTCTTGTTCTTCCTTGGCTTCTTCTTCCTTTCTCTCTCTCTCGTTCCTCCTTGACTTCTCTTTCCTTTCTCTCTCATTCCTCCTTTGCTTTTCTGTCCTCCTCCTTTCACTCTTTCTCCTTCCTCTCTGCTGCGACCCAATCTATCAATTCTTGGTCCTTGTACCTCAGGGCTTTCCCGGCAGCAACAAAGATTTTGATTTTGTCGGCCATGTTGCCAAGGCATAGCCGAAGGTTTTATTACAGGGAGAAAGATATATTACTCTGATGAAGGGTGTCTCCCACACAACTCACAGGGCTGAACGATCGTAGGTTGTTCCGTAGAACGTGAACAGGTTCTTAAATGAACAGCTGTTGGTCATTTGGTAGAACATGAGGGGATTCTTAAATGAACGACCGTGGGTTGGTTGTAGAATGTGAAGGTTGTTCTTAATTGAATGGCTTTAGGTTGTTCGTAGAATGTGAGGGTTGTTCATAAATGAATGGCTGTAGGTTGTTCATAGAACGTGAGGGTTGTTCATAAATGAATGGCTGTAGGTTGTTAATAGAATGTAAGGGTTGTTCATAAATGAATGGCTGTAGGTTATTTGTAGAATGTGAGGGTTGTTCGCAAATGAACGGCTGTAGGTTGTTTGTAGAACATGAGGGTTGTTAGTAAATGAATGACTTTAGGTTGTTCGTAGCACATGAGGGTTATTCATAAATGAACAGCTTTAGGTTGTTCGTAGAACATGAGGGTGAGAGTTGTTCTTGAATGGCTTTAGGTTGTTCATAGAACGTGAGGGTTGTTCTTAAATGAACGGCTTTGGGCTGTTCTTAGAATGTGAGGGTTGTTCGTAAATGGACAGCTGAAGGTTGTTCATAGAACGTGAGAGTTGTTCTCAAATGAACAGCTTCAGGTTGTTTGTAGAACATGAGGGTTGTTCTTGAATGAATGGCTTTAGGTTGTTTGTAGAACGTGAGGGTTTTCGTAATTGAATGGCTTTATTATGCTGAGAAACACCTAGGGTTGGCGCAGATGAGTTAAAGCTTCAAAACAGGAGCTCCGGGGTATACACTTACTTAACCAGGTATAAATAACTGAGCTGTTCACAGTACAAGATAACCAATGCAAGAATGTGATGCTGTTATGAGTCTCAGTGCTGAGAAACAGTAATTAAATGCTACAAAATATTACAAGCACAAATGCTTAAATTTATCATGCACGAGTCAAATAGTTTGCCTAGGATCATGTGCCCACTGAATTTTACCTTACTTATGATTTGGACCTGACTGGCACATGACCAGATACCACACTCATTGATGCTACTACACAATGGCTGCGTGATCTTTGTTTTGATGGGGAGTCGAACACCTGTGTGACCATGTGGTGTTTGTCGTGAGTGAAGTCTCACGCAGTAACTTGTGAAAAAAGACGAATGATGGGGAATGGATTTCCCAGCTCATCGACTTGAGATTTATGAATGGGGAAATCGCTTGCTTGCATGTAGTTATGGATGGTCAAAAGGCAGTGATTTTGAGGTGGACAAAGGCTCATGTGGCCGCAAATGAAATGATTTTTCGTGGACACAAAAATGTAAAAATTTCAAACAGGAAATTCCTTCTGGATTTCAAGAAAACATAGCTCCTTTTTCTACGACAAGCGAAAGAGAGAGATATACTCCAGCAAAGTGAAATTTCTGGAAGGGCTATAGTTCGTGGCCCAGATTTACTATGTAGCCTATCTTAACTACTTGACGACAAATTGTCCAGAGCACATGGAGGAAATAAGTGCACTATTTCCTTTCTTTATCACTTGTATTTGCACTTCACTGTCTAGCTAATCCTAGCAGTTAGGACATGCAGGCTATCATGCAGTAGCAACAAAGCTTGTGGGTTGGAAAATACTCTCTCTCATTTTTATAAAAACCTTGTTAGCATGCACGTGGTCTATCATTCCCTAACCAGTGTTCACAATCACGGTTTTATTCACACCTACGATAAGCTGAAAATAATAACACTATACTTGCACTGTGGAAACTTATCCCCTCCCCCCCCAACTGGCTGGGTTCCTGTCTGCATGTACTTATTTTAGATTTACATTACCAAATTCATTTCTGGTCTCCCATCCAGCCATAGCAGAGTTATTAGCTGATAGCTGCAAGTTGCAAGGGGTTCTAGTTGCAACGATGCAGACTGCGAATCTGATCAGAGGTCGTCACTTTCAAGGTTTTAACCTGACCCACTTACTTTATTCCTGGCTCAGGGATCCACTTCTAGGGTCTAACTGATGGGCAGATGACTTACCATGGCAATTATAGGTTCTGACTGCAATTGCTGGGTCAGGTAGAACCTTACAAAGAAAAGAGTTGGGCTGAAGGCCTTACTTCAACAAGGAAATGTTGCAGATAAACACTGCGATTCACTTTAACTTCAAATGTATTTACATTAAAACACTTGAATCAGAAGAATGGGAAAATAACAGGCAGGTAAAACAAAGATCTGCAGAGTGATAAAATATTGCAGAAATTTAAGGATACTGAAGATCTAGTGGGGAATCCTCCTGAAAGGGACGCTGTAGGGTAGTTTGCAGTGGCTATGCCACAGCAAGGAGCTCAAATCAAGCAGTTGTTTCCACAGCTAACAGCACTGTCTGCAAATGAAAACCCATGCTGTTACATAGGGAAAAATAACAAAGTCAGGCAAATCGAGGGGCACGCAGAGGATGGCAAGATAACTTGATTCTTGTGTGAGATTCTTAAATTAATATTACACACTATACTAAGTCACGTCTTTGTGAGAAGTCACACTTAAGAAAATAAAATGGAATTCAGTGGAAGATCAAAAGATATGTCACTGTTAAAAGAATCTCAAATCAGGACGTCACCTGAGATGGAGTGATGGCGGGGCCTCATGGAATTTCACCAGGTATGGAGGGAAGATTTTACGGGATTGCACTGCTAAGTAACTGGGGGAGCCAAAGGTGGCCACAAGGGGTAAGCTCAAGAAGGAGCTCCCAAGGGGCAAGTGTGATGAGTCTGCTGCCAAGAGATGTTCTGAGGGCAGTGCCGCTGTTACCCTGCTTCTTATGCCCTTGGTGGATATTTTTCCTTTCCTCTCAGATGATGCTGGAAATGCTGGCATCTGCCCTTGGGGGTCAAGCTGGCAGCCAAGTCACATGGGTAGCGACCTTCCATTTTCTATGCCACGATCTTGTGGGGACCTTCCAATTCAGGCGACCCTGGCAACCACATGTTTCCTGGTTGCTATGCAGGCTCAACTTTCTCCCGGTCTTCATCCCAAAGCCATTGCATCTGGGAGGTAGGATTTTCGTCTCCATTTCCCTTCACCTGAAAGAGGTTTTTCAAAGCAGTCGCCAAGTCTAGGAAAGATTAAGAGATTTATCAAAGGGGGAAGCTGAAGAGGATTAAGAAAGGGCTGGTTTTCTCACATCCATCCTTCGTGATTATTAGTGTGACAAAAGGTTATTGTGCTGTTTATGAACAGTAATATATTTTATGTTATTGCAACTTGTAGGTTGAGTTGGTATGTATGTATGTATATATTATATACCGTATAATATACGGTATATATATATATATACATACATTACATACATACATACATATATATATATATATATATATATATATATATATATATATATATATATATATATATGCATATATATTTATATGTATTATATATATTATATACATCCAGCCATATCTTGAATGCTTATGACTATAAAGGTGTAAAGTAATTTTATTATAAGGTTGTAGGAAGCCAGAACTATTTAAGAACATGCTTCCTTTATCTTTTTAACTGGCTTTAAGTCAATCAGATAATAGATGAAATAATGATGATATAAATAGCTTAGAGTTAGTTAATTTATGCATAATCATCACAAATCATCGATTCAGTTTTATCCTTAACAGTTTAAGGATGAATGTAGAGCAATACCTGGTTACCTTATCCATATTTGGAAAATTGTCGATTTAAAGTTGAATTCTAGGATTTGTTGAAAAATAACTTATTCGCCTAGGCCATGGATGTGTCACATCTTATGTTTATGCTATATGTCATGGCACTATCCATTATTATTATTACTAGCAAGAGGCACGCACTATGCTGTGTGGGGCAGGAGGACAGTTGAAGGACTCCCTGTTTAAATGCGACTGCCAGTCGTGAACTGGGTCCTTCGTTTTAAGGACTTCTCTTTGGATATTCCATTGACCTCATACAAATCAGTGTTGCAATACCTATGGTCATCATCGCCTTTAATAAATAATAATGTGGCTTCAAGGGAATAAAAACATAAAATTTCCTAGAAATTTATAAAATGGTAAAAATAAATTGATGATATGTTATAAATTTTCAAGAAAACCAACTTCCTCCACGAACATCAAAATATCCTCTCCGAAATCACCTGAAAGACGATAATTACCCTCTTCATCAATAACTCTAAGAAGAAATGATTTCTTAGTTCTCAGGGTTGGGGCACTGAACCCGCACAAGGTGCTACACAGAGACTGATGGCAATAATATGAATGAATTCTTGGTACGTGAGAATTTTGATACAAAATAAGTAATGCAGAGTACAATACAAATATAAAAAAAAATTAACCATCTGGAAAACAGAAATAGAGTAATAAAGAGCTTTCTATTAATGGGAAATCAAGCTGCGATGATTTTCTTATCAGATTTTCCAAGGAATCCTGTCATCCTCTGCTGGAGGGGGGCATTCCCCTTCAAGGGTCCCCTCAAAGAACTGGTCTCCCTAAGGGGCCCTCACCCTTGTGGCCATTACCATGCCTGGTTCCCCAGCCTGGTATGGTACCTGCCTTCCTCTGAGGAAGCAGCCTCTGGGTCGGACTCTTCCCTTCAAGGCTGTCCCTCAAGAAACTTGCAAGCCTTGGGGGCTTTTGGGCCTCATCCTTGAAGTTCTTTGGCCCTCTCCAGGCCCACTTCCCCAGCCTGGCAGGATACCTACCTTCCTCCGAGGGAGCAGCCTCTGGGTCGGACCCTTCCTTTCAAGGCTGCCCTCAAGAGACTTGCAAGCCTTGTGGGGTTTTGGACCTCATGCTTGAAGTTCTTGGGCCCTTTCCAGGCCGTCCCCAGCCTGGCAGGATACCTGCCTTCATCTGAGGAAGCAGCCTCTGGGTCAGACCCTTCCCTTCAAGGCTGGCCTCAAGAGACTGTCGAGCCTTGGGAGCTCTTGGGCCTCACCCTTGAAGTTCTTGGGCCCTCTCCAGGCCTGCTTCCCCAGCCTGGCAGGATACCTGCCTTCCTCCGAGGAAGCAGCCTCTGGGTCGGACTCTTCCCTTCAAGGCTGTCCCTCAAGAAACTTGCAAGCCTTGTGGGCTTTTGGACCTCATCCTTGAAGTTCTTGGGCCCTTTCCAGGCCCGCTTCCCCAGCCTGGCAGGATACCTGCCTTCCTCTGAGGAAGCAGCCTCTGGGTCGGACTCTTCCCTTCAAGGCTGTCCCTCAAGAAACTTGCAAGCCTTGTGGGCTTTTGGGCCTCATCCTTGAAGTTCTTGGGCCCTCTCCAGGCCCGCTTCCCCAGCCTGGCAGGATACCTGCCTTCCTCCGAGGGAGCAGCCTCTGGGTCGGACCCTTCCTTTCAAGGCTGCCCTCAAGAGACTTGCAAACCTTGTGGGGTTTTGGACCTCATGCTTGAAGTTCTTGGGCCCTTTCCACGCCATCCCCAGCCTGGCAGGATACCTGCCTTCCTCTGAGGAAGCAGCCTCTGGGTCGGACCCTTCCCCTCAAGGGTTCCCTCTAGAGACTGGTGAGTCTTGGTGGCTTTTGGGCCTCATCCTTGAAGTTCTTGGGTCCTCTCCAGACCTGCTCCCCTAGCCTGGCAGGATACCTGCCTTCCACCGAAGAAGCAGCCTCTGGGTCAGACCCTTCCCTTCAAGGCTGGCCTCAAGAGACTGTCGAGCCTTGGGAGCTCTTGGGCCTCACCCTTGAAGTTCTTGGGCCCTCTCCAGGCCTGTTTCCCCAGCCTGGCAGGATACCTGCCTTCCTCCGAGGAAGCAGCCTCTGGGTCGGACTCTTCCCTTCAAGGCTGTCCCTCAAGAAACTTGCAAGCCTTGTGGGCTTTTGGACCTCATCCTTGAAGTTCTTGGGTCCTTTCCAGGCCCTCCCCAGCCTGGCAGGATACCTGCCTTCCTCTGAGGAAGCAGCCTCTGGGTCGGACTCTTCCCTTCAAGGCTGTCCCTCAAGAAACTTGCAAGCCTTGTGGGGTTTTGGACCTCATCCTTGAAGTTCTTTGGCCCTCTCCAGGCACGCTTCCCCAGCCTGGCAGGATACCTGCCTTCCTCCGAGGGAGCAGCCTCTGGGTCGGACCCTTCCCTTCAAGGCTGCCCTCAAGAGACTTGCAAGCCTTGTGGGGTTTTGGACTTCATGCTTGAAGTTCTTGGGCCCTTTCCAGGCCATCCCCAGCCTGGCAGGATACCTGCCTTCCTCTGAGGAAGCAGCCTCTGGGTCGGACCCTTCCCCTCAAGGGTTCCATCAAGAGACTGGTGAGTCTTGGAGGCTTTTGGGCCTCACCCTTGAAGTTCTTGGGTCCTCTCCAGACCCGCTTCCCTAGCCTGGCAGGATACCTGCCTTCCACCGAGGAAGCAGCCTCAGGGTCAGACCCTTCCCTTCAAGGCTGGCCTCAAGAGACTGTCGAGCCTTGGGAGCTCTTGGGCCTCACCCTTGAAGTTTTTGGGCCCTCTCCAGGCCTGCTTCCCCAGCCTGGCAGGATACCTGCCTTCCTCTGAGGAAGCAGCCTCTGGGTCGGACTCTTCCCTTCAAGGCTGTCCCTCAAGAAACTTGCAAGCCTTGTGGGCTTTTGGGCCTCATCCTTGAAGTTCTTTGGCCCTCTCCAGGCCCGCTTCCCCAGCCTGGCAGGATACCTGCCTTCCTCTGAGGGAGCAGCCTCTGGGTCGGACCCTTCCTTTCAAGGCTGCCCTCAAGAGACTTGCAAACCTTGTGGGGTTTTGGACCTCATCCTTGAAGTTCTTGGGCCCTTTCCAGGCCGTCCCCAGCCTGGCTGGATACCTGCCTTCCTCTGAGGAAGCAGCCTCTGGGTCGGACCCTTCCCCTCAAGAGTTCCCTCAAGAGACTGGTGAGTCTTGGTGGCTTTTGGGCCTCATCCTTGAAGTTCTTGGGTCCTCTCCAGACCCGCTTCCCTAGCCTGGCAGGATACCTGCCTTCCACCGAGGAAGCAGCCTCTGGGTCAGACCCTTCCCTTCAAGGCTGGCCTCAAGAGACTGTCGAGCCTTGGGGGTTCTTCGGCCTCACCCTTGAAGTTCTTGGGCCCTCTCCAGGCCTGCTTCCCCAGCCTGGCAGGATACCTGCCTTCCTCCGAGGAAGCAGCCTCTGGGTCGGACCCTCCCCTTCAAGGCTGTCCGTCAAGAAACTTGCAAGCCTTGTGGGCTTTTGGGCCTCATCCTTGAAGTTCTTGGGCCCTCTCCAGGCCTGCTTCCCCAGCCTGGCAGGATACCTGCCTTCCTCCGAGGGAGCAGCCTCTGGGTCGGACCCTTCCTTTCAAGGCTGCCCTCAAGAGACTTGCAAGCCTTGTGGGGTTTTGGACCTCATGCTTGAAGTTCTTGGGCCCTTTCCAGGCCGTCCCCAGCCTGGCAGGATACCTGCCTTCCTCTGAGGAAGCAGCCTCTGGGTCGGACCCTTCCCCTCAAGGGTTCCCTCAAGAGACTGGTGAGTCTTGGTGGCTTTTGGGCCTCATCCTTGAAGTTCTTGGGCCTTCTCCAGACCCGCTTCCCTAGCCTGGCAGGATACCTGCCTTCCACAGAGGAAGCAGCCTCTGGGTCAGACCCTTCCCTTCAAGGCTGGCCTCAAGAGACTGTCGAGCCTTGGGGGTTTTGGACCTCATGCTTGAAGTTCTTGGGCCCTTTCCAGGCCATCCCCAGCCTGGCAGGATACCTGCCTTCCTCCGAGGAAGCAGCCTCTGGGTCGGACCCTTCCCTTCAAGGCTGCCCTCAAGAGACTGGCGAGCCTTGGGGCTTTTTTGTGCCTCACCCTTGTCCTTAGAGGAGGGCTTGCTTAGGCAGCTTTTGGATTCCATCCTGAGGAGGACTTTCTTCTTCTTTTCTCGTCCTCTTATGAATTTGATTTTCCAATGTTGTGATGCAGTTTTCTTCAGGAAGTTCTGTTTATAGCTTCTTTATCTTCTTTTAAATGATGTGCCCCGATATCCAGGTCATTTCACCATATCCTTTGCTTTCTCTTACCCAGCTTTTCAAATATGATACTTGCTCTCACTGAAGGCTTCAAGACGATTTTCGCATCTCAGAGATTATTCCTGGAGACTTTGGAGTTCGGAGACTGAGGAATTCCAGAAAGTCTTCAAGGAAAATCCCGGAGGTTTTAGATCATTTTAACATTGCATTAACCATTACTTAGAGTTCTTTTTTCTGACACAAAAGCAGTTTCTTTTCTTTGATGAGTCGTCTTCTATAATCTTACGGGATTCCCTCTCACTAACGATATTGATCATCCATTCGATTTTACCTTGCTTCTCCAAAAAGCAATTCTGTGAATCCAAAATCTTTCAAGCAGCGTCTAACACCTCAGGTTCTCTGCATTTCTCTTCGGCAACATTCTTCAGTTTACCTCCATGCCGATGTCCTCTCTTTTCTTTATTCCTTTTCTTTCTTATTTCGAGCGAAGAACTGCTCCAAGTGGTAATTTTTGGCATCCAAAATCTCCTCTCAATCAGCTTAGAAAACACCTCAAGTTCTCTACCTTTTATTTCGTATAAATTCTTCAGTTCCTCTACTCCAGTGTCTTCCTCTTTGCTTGATTATTTTCTTCCTTATTTCGAATGAAAAACTTGTGTCCATAAGTGACAATACAACTGTAAGAGCTGCTGAATAAATCCGTAATCGGAGAAAGCAGGAGCCTCGACACCATACTACTCCGTGAAGTAGTCCATATTTTCATCAGTAAACAGTTGTAGACTGAAGTTATCTGCCATTCTCCTGATGTACTTTTCCCTCTGGAAAATCTCTTCTAGTCGATGTGCTTCGTCATCCAGTCCATTTTAACCATAATCTTCGCCTTCTTTGCTGACATACTGTCTGTGAACGTTTCAAGACGACTTGGAGGATCCAGTGCAACTACTGAGTTATGGCGCTATACGCATGCGCGATTGGCATTTCTCTCGTCCTTTCATGAGCTGGAGACGAAAGGATTCTAAAACATCATCAGGGAAAACACGAAGATATTACAATACCAGGCGACAGTGATTCTTACTCGCAGCAGATGATATGAAATTTTCTTGAAAGGTTTATTGCCACGAATATATAAGTATTTTAAACAAGAAAGAAATATAAATTTTTCGAAAAATCATCATCATTGTATCGTTTTCTCTCGTCGTCGGGAGATATCAACAAATAAATTATATATATATATATATATATACATATATATATATATATATATATATATATATATATATATATATATATATATATATATATATATATATATATATATGTATGTGTGTGTGTGTGTGTGTGTGTGTGTGTGTGTGTGTGTGTGTGTGTGTGTGTGTGTGATGAAAGATCCGGAGAAGAAAGATTAAATCCCATTCCTTCTCCATACGGCGCATTTGCAAGCGTTCTAATCTTTATTGTTCAGATTCATTGTGTAGACGGCGATGATCTCTAACGCGTTGCTCTTGCTATCTTAAGGACTTCTCTTCGGGTGTTTCATTGGCACGCCTTTGCCTCTTTCTTTCACGATCACGGTTTAATCTTTCCTCTCTCTCCTCAGTACCTTCATTTGCCTTTCTTCCCCCTCGATATGGGACCACCTTGATGTGGTGAGGGGGCTCTTGAACACCAGGAATATGTTCCCGTGTTTGAGTCCAAGAGTCCCATATGCCATTATATATTTGTTTGGATTAATTTTTGTGGAATTTTCCACTTTTACTAAAATTTATTGGACCTGATAAATAGGAAAAGATATCATAGCTGCGAATGGGTTTATATTATCCGAAGCTAAATAGTGGGAACTGTGGTAGGACCATCAACTGCCCGATAAAGTTCGGCCCTGAGAGTTATCAGATTGATAGCTCAAAGGTGGAACTATTCTCTAGGGCTGGACCACGGATTCCAGGGGGGTCTGGTTCTAGGGATAGGACTCTCGGCATTCTATCCAGTTTGCCCATGATATGATTAGGATGGGGACGATTGTATTCTTGAGATACTGCAACCCTAGCGAGCAGGTTTGGCTTACACTTGGGCCACTCTAATCATGTCATGCCATCCCCTGTGGAGTAGGGTGGGAGCGGACATTTGGGAGTCAGTTCTCACTTGTGCCATTGGTGGAAGAATAAACTCCATGAAAGGCTGATGATATCTTTTTAAGGTTTTCAGGTTTGTTTATTTGTTTTTTTATTGTTTTTTATAAACTGTACTTCAATCTTTATGCTTAGTAGTCGTAAAGATTTAAGTACCCCTGGGGCCTTTGATGGTAGCGACTCAGCACAGTTGACAACCGCTGGAACCTCCTCTTACAACCTCTCCCGGGAAAAATCAGAAAAAAATACTAAAATATTTACATGGGAGCCCTATGCTCCAGTAAAAGCAAAAAAAAAAAAAAAATAAAATATCTTGACCTAACCTTGACTCACTTCGACTCCCTCTTTGGAAGTAGAAGTTGGTCGCGATTCCTTACCTTAGAAACAGAGAAGAAAATATCGGCATTGAAATTAGAAAACTTTGTGTTGAATCGACATTCAACTACAAAAATGTCATTTAGACAAATAAAAGATCAGATGTGGTTGATAGAAACCACAACAAAAAATCAATCAGAAAATGACTTAACTATAAAGAATATTGATAATGTAAGATTACATATAAAAACAACATGACAATATGAACAGTGTACAAGGTACCATAGTACTCCCTGATAATGAGGAACCAATAGAAAAGAATATATTGCTGGATTCCCTTAAAAAAAGGTACAACAATGTACAAGATAACAAAATATACAAAATTTAGCCAGTAGACAAGGAAGAATCATGTCATGGATGAAAAAAACACTAATAATCTCTCAAAAAAATTTGAAAATTTCAGGAAAATAAATTAAAAATTAAAACCCTGATATGCCAAAAAAGAGAATGAGAAAAGTACTTTCCCAAAACCACTAACAGTGCCAAAACTGTAGTATAATAATGTAGAGCATTTCTGCACAAAGAAAAAAATTGAATTAATAACGTAAATTTTGAAAGTAATATGGATCTGACAAACATAAAATTTAATATGGAGGTGTGCTCTGTTGAACCAAAATGCGTGAATTTGTTTTGACAAAATCACTATGCAAGATCTACTTATTAGTGTGTAATATATATACAATACATGAATTAAAATTATTTCTATCCCCAAAGGAAAAGGCACAGTAATGCCTATAAAACAGGCCAAATTAGAATTAAAAGTTAGAAGAATGTAAATGATAACAGGGCCATTAGGAAAATAAATGTTTTCTACTCAATTAAGGTCAAACAATGAAGATCAAAAATGGAAATAGATAACAGTAACGAAAACCCTTACTAGATCAGTCTCAAAAAAATAACCACTTTGCAAGAAGAAACTAATATAGCAAAGAACCAAGAAATGTATAAAAATATTTGCTCAAATTGCACTTTTCAGATATTGATGAAGTGGAAACACTAAAAGATAATAAATGATACCAGTAAGAAATATTATTAAAGATACTTGTTATGATGAATTAGAAATTAAGCAGCATAAAAAGGAGGAATCTTTAGAGAAACTCCATAAGACTAAAAAAAAACAACTATTATCAGAGATACATCCATTAAAATAAAGGTGGGAGGTGAAGAAAAGAACATAAACAGAAAAAATAAGTCCAAACAGCAAAGTTTTTGGGACTATTATTTGTCTCCTAAAGTAATAATAAAACCAATGGAAACAGATACCCAGAACATCAAAGAAGTAGTAGAGGAACAAACCATTGACAAGACTGATTATGTGATGGGAGAAGAGATTACTCCATCACCAATAATAGGTGGACAAGTTCAAAATGAAAAAACGACACATGAAAAGACATGTGGATGTAATGAATGCCTCTCTTTTTCATTGAACTGTAACAACGAAAACAAAAACATAACAAAGGACAGCTTAACAAACACTTTTACGACCTACTTTTTTATAAGATACAGAAATGAAAGACAGTTACTTTAATTAAGATTACTCCTCCTTGGAAAAGGGCTAAAATGTGCATTGGACACCTTAAAATATAAAGAAAAACAAATATAGTAAATAAAATATTTGAAAAAGTGCAAATTGATGATCTAACAAAAAGAAAATAACACTTGAACAAACTAACGTAATATTTTCAATAATTATATTACACAATGGAACAGTAAAAATAATCACAGACCAGATTACATTTGGGTGAAATACAACGATTACTAAGGAATACGATCCAATGATATTAAAAAAACAACATGTCAACAAAACAATATCAACAATAGGTAAATAATACCTTAGTATCTATACATAGAGAGGGAGAAGGAAATTTAGGTACTGCTATATATGTACATAACAAAGTATGTTGTGACAAAGTACCTGTAAACTTTACTGGTCTGCAATATCATGTTTTAAAATACGAATAAAAAACGATAATTACGTAATTTATAATTTATACAACCAACCAAATAAAAATTATGACTTTGACGAACTTGAAGATTTACTAAATAATGTCCAAGGAACCTCCTTAATAGTAGGTGATTTTAACAGTTCACATGATGTGGGACTGTAATTGTACAGACTCAAAAAAGAGCAGGAAGTAAAATAGAAGAATTCATAGATTCATATGACTGTGTTGTATAAATGATAATGAAATCATCAATATTTTTCTAAAACACATGGAACATTTTAAGATTCGACTTAATTTATTTTATGTACAACAAACATAGTTGACAGATTGGTTTTGGAATACAGTACTGATTGACTTGTGTACATGTGACCATTTCCTAATATTAATTTCATTTTATTTACAAAATAATCCCACCAAGAATGTCCCTCAATATAACATTTATTCAGTAGATTGGGAGCAATATGAATTGCACACTAGGAATATCCCACCATTTGAATATTTAAAAGACCATAGTGAAATTAATAAATTTCTTGTTGATTTCATTAAAAATGCTGCTGATAAAGCAATACCAAAATCCAAATCTCATCCAACAAAACACAAAGTCCCATGGTGGTCTGAAAAACTAACAGAACTATTAATAAAAATAAAACACCAAATTGGAAGACAATTAGATAATTTAAATAGAAAATTCAGTAAAATAAACTAAACATTAATTATATTAGAAGGAACTTTACAAAAATTGTTTTATTATTATTAGAAATTGTTTTACATTAAAACCTCTATAACAAAATATCTCATCAAATTTAAAAGAGAAGTAATTCAATGGAAGAATGTATGTCATGGACAAATAGGGTATCAGATCATATGCTCCTAATAATGGGGTTCAGTGCCATGCTAAAAAATCCTGTAGGAAAATTTCAGGAAAATAAATGGTACCCATGTTAAACCCCCAGACCATGCCATAATAAAAGATGGGAAAAGAAGGATTGATCCTAAAGAAATAGGTGATGTAATATGGAGAAAATTTAGCAAAGTAAGTACTGGATAATAATGTAGATGAGCATTTCTGCACAAAGAAAAATAATATAGAATTAATAACAATAAATTTTGAAAGAATAGAAGATATAATTATAACAGAAAAAACAATATGGAGAGTTGAATTTGCTCTGTTGAAGGACAATAAATCTGCCCCTAGAGGTGACAAGAATTTGTTTTGAAATGATCTGCCATTTAGCACCATGTTGGCAAAGAAATACTTATTAGAGTTTAATAACCACTTATGGCTGATGAAATTTATTTCTGATGAATGGCAAAAAGCTATAATTATTTTTAACAACACTAAATCTGGAAAGATCCCAGTAATGTAAACAATTACAGACCAGTTTCTTTAACAAGTTGTTTATGCAAATTACAATGATGAGAAAATGGTAAATGCTGACTAACTGGCCAGATACCGAGAAAATAAAATTTTGACTCCCACTCAATTTGGGTCACAATGTAACAGATCTACACTGGATTCTCTGTCTAACTTGGAAGACCATCACATACGAACAGGATTTGAACAGAAAACAAATTACTATAGCTGTCTTTTTGACATTGAAAAGGCATATGATACTACATGGAGATATGAAGTATTAAAAATGTTACATAAAAACAGCATCCGTGGACATTTACCTAGTTTTATCATGGCAGTGGTTGGACAAATTGCTCTGGTCAAGTGAGAATTCATCTGATGTATTGTCAAGTACAATTTCCTTAGTGGCACGGCACTGTTTACTTTAGCAATAAATGATATCAGTAATAATCTACCTATTGGAATTAAAAGTAACTTGTGTATGGATGATTTTGCCAGTGGTATATTATTCAGCATCGCATAAAACATCCACTTCTGGCACATCATTAATAAAACTATATATAATAAAAATAGATGAATGGGCCTCATCTGTAGGCTTCAAATTTTCTGCAAAAGACTCATACCAGTAATGTTTTATAAAAATAAAAAGTGAACCTCAAAAAGGTGAAGAAATAGATTTAAAAAATCAGAAAAATTCCATACCAAGTTGTCAGACCAATGCCTTTATGAACAGCAAAGTTTTCAGGACTCAGAAGATTGATACTGGCTTGAACTGGAAAGCCTACATAACATACATCAAAATGAAAATGTAAAGAGCATTAAACCTAATGAAAAAACTATCGAACACTTCTTGGGAGCCGATAGACAAGCTGTTACTTTACTGTATAAAGCAACACTGCTGTCTATCATTTTTATGGAAGCCAAAATATATATTCTCATTGATTAACATCAGACATTGCCAACGCTGAAAACGTTGGACAGAAGTTCAAACAGACAGGCCTTAGAATATGTTCAGGAGTTTTCAGATTATCACCAACGTCGTCTTTACAAGTTGAATGTGGTGAACTGACTCTCTTTCTCTCCATAGAGAGCTAGTAACAATGAAGAGTGCTTTTCTCGAGAATTCAGACAAATGATTCTCAACCAAAAAATTATTTGATTAAGAGATGTCTTTATAAACAATCATCCATTCTTACTTTCCTTAGTTGGAGCTAGAAGATTGTATGAGTCGTTAAATATGAATATACAGTTACCTTTAATACAAAATTACCTCCTCCTTGGACAATGAATAAAATGAGAATTTGTACACACTTAAAATATTAATCAAAAAGTTATTCATATACTCCAGAATACCATAGACAACACACAGTAGAACATCATAATCTTGAAAAGATCCACATTATGCAATATACACCGATGGATCTAAGTCACAATATCCAACTGGGATATGCTGCAGTATCCCAAAACAAAACGTGTTAGTTCTCTCTACCAGATAATGCCTCAGTATTTACAGCTGAGTTATGTGCAATAGCATCAGCTATAAAGATAATCAGGGAGAGAAGCCTCATGTAATAATTTTGTGATTTTAGCGACTCCAAATAGCGCTGAGATGGAGCCATTCAAAGCTATAATAAAGCAAAATAAGATTGTACTTGTATTAGTCAGTTTTCCACTCCATAAATTGTATAATAATGGAAAACATATTGAAATATGTTGGATTCCTGCCCATGTGGGATTAAGGGAAATGAAGAGGCTTGATAAAGCAGCTAAAGAAGCAGTCCACATGACAAGAGCAAATGTAGACATCCCTATTAGTGACTATAAAAGGTATGTTAAAACAATCATTATAAGTAAATAGCAAAATATATGGAATGAAGAACCTGAAAATAATAAATTAAAACAGATAAAATCCAGTGTTGGAAAATGCAGTCCATCCATATCAGGGAGAGACACACACAAGTAATTCTGACGTGTCTTCGAACCCAGTGTCAGCCACAGCCAGAGTGCTTGACACATGGACACTTAAGCATGAACAGTCCATGTGGCCCTCCTCCCAAATGCCCAGCTTGCAAAGTGTTGATAACAGTTGAGCATGTACTGTGTGACTTGTCGAATTTTGGAAACAGATCAATAAAAGAAATTTTGTCGGAATCTTCAACGTTTTCAGTAATACCCATTTTAATGTTCATGAGAAGCTGTGAGTTAATTGATAAAATATAAAAAATCAATCAATTAATCTAATGAATTTTAAAACTAGTAAATTTTAAGATTTTACTTAATTTATTTTGAATTTTAATATATCTTGGTTTTTAGTAAGGGTTTTCAATATGGTATGGAAACATTTTTATAAAGTAAAATTGTGTGAGTGTTAAAAAAAAAAAAACTGGCGTATTCCATTTTTGGATGCTTTTAATTTCATTTTTATTTTCATTCATTCATCAAAAATAGTGCCATATTTGGTCCCAGTGCTAGGCTTCTAACCTAGACCTGTCAAATTTCATCCAGTTTTCACTATCTGAACGATTTTTACAGCAATCTGCCCTATGAGAGCTGATAGTCAGCTCAGTGGTCTGGTTAAACTTTTTAATAATTTTTTAATAATAATAATAATAATTTGCCTTTCTTTCAGGCATGGCCTGTAAGTTTTCAATAAGCGTGCGCAATTATACCAGCTGTCTGCCCTCAATAAGCTCAGAGGAGCGAGCTTATATGATAATGATATACTGTATATATCACAATGGCGCACTGAAAATAAAGTCGTTAAATAACTGGATTAAAACGTATTCTTGAAGACGTCTTCACGACTCCACGATCCTTTGAAGCAGTCTTCAGCTCCTGAAGCATTCCTGGAGAAACATCCATTAGATTATAACGTGTTCTTACATTCTTAAAGACTCCTGTGAAACTGTCTTTAGCTCCTGTCGGATCCGTTTCCCCCGAAGAAGTCTTCGAAGCCTTCCGTCTCCAGGAAGGGCCAGATCTCATTCCTTATCCATAAAAAAAAATGCAAAGGCTTCAGAGTCTGGAGTTCGTCTTGAAGCCTTCGGAAGCCCACAAAAGCCTCCTGAATTCATCTCCAAGAACGTGGGCTTATCTCCAAGAACGTGGGCTTCCCCCAAGGAAATCTTCGAAGACTTTCATCTCCATAAAACTTTGTTCTTTAGCATTGTGCAAGAAATCCAAAGGCTACAGAGCCTGTAGATTGTCTTGAAGCCTTCGGAAGCCCCAGAAGCCTCCAGAATTCCCAGAAGCCTTCGGAATACCACAAGCCTTCGGAATTCCCAGATTCCCTACCGTCACCCCGGGAGGACAAGATCCACTTGGAAATTATTATTATTATTATTATTATTATTATTATTATTATTATTATTATTATTATTATTATTATTACGGTATAAAACGAGTCTTAAAATCAAATAGAGAATATTCATTGGTAAAAACAACAACAAAATCATAGCTTTGTGAAATCTTCTGTAACTGTAGACTTTTAATCTTGACAAGAAGCACTACATAATGTTCTTTTTACGACAATATTATCATTATTATTATCCTTTTGCATTTGAAATGATTTCTGTAAAAAATCATAGGATTATCATATTTTGGATTTTGTAACTGAAATTATACTGGGAAAGAAATCTCTGTTATGGGTATTCACGTTGATTACAGTGGCATTTAAGTCGAGTCCCTTTGCGTACCTGATTAATTCCGTAAGGAAAAGGGACATATGTACTGTATATATATATATATATATATATATATATATATATATATATATATATATATATATATATATATATATATATATATATATATATATATATATATATATATATATATATATATACTGTATATTATATATGTATATATATTGTATATTTTATGTATATAAAAATATATATATGTGTGTGTAAATATAATATATATATATATATATATATATATATATATATATATATATATATATATATATATATATATATATATATACATATATACACACACACACACACACACACACACACACGTACACACACACATAGCAAAAGGCAACAGAAGGAGATGTGGACGATACCTTCATTTTATTCAGAAACAAAGATCAGGCAGATGCTTTCCTACAGTTTGCTAATAATGCTCTACCTAACATATAATTTGTTATTGATTATGATAAAGTAAATTGGCATTTTTAGATATTGAGGTTTCACGTAACACTGAAGGGTTTTTTACATCTGTTTTTAGGAAAAGGACATTGACCGGCTTAGGTAATAATTTCTATAGTTGTTGTTTAAATTTTAAATTAAATTCTCTTAATACCCTCTTCCACAGGGCCTTTACGTTAACGTCGAGTTGGGTGGAATTTTATAAGGAAGTTATGTTTTTACAAAAATAATTTTTAGACAGTTATTTTCCAAACAAACTGGTTTTTAAACATTAAAATAAGTTTCTTAATGGTAAAATTATACCCAAAGTTAATTTCCCTGCTGTTCCTATAAAACGATTTTATGCCAAGTCATCCTTTTATTCAAAATGATTCTTTCTTTAACAAAATTAGACAGCTAATACATCAACATGCCTCTGCCCTAAAATCCCAACTAATAACAACAAATCCCCTGACAACCGGGTCTCTCTTCAAATATTAAGATAACCTTGATCTCCTATTGGCATCAAATGCGGTCTACTTATTTACTCATCCCCGATGTAATCGGGGAAAATATGTTGGATCCTCTCGTAGACTACTCAAAGTTCGCATTGATTGCCATAGGGGTGTCAGTTATCGCACTGGGGTTCGATTGGCCTCTCCAGAATACTCTATTATTCGGAACCATGCCAATAAATGTAAATTTAACATCCAATATGAGCAAAATTCAAAATTCTTACAAGGGCCTCTTCTCCACAACAGCTTGTGATCTATGAATCGTTTTTTTATTAAACAAGTAGTTCCAGATATAAACAGTCAAACGAGCTCCACCCGTCTCTTCTGAGCACGAGCTCACTTTTATCTTGTGACTGTCACTCGCCTTCCCTCCTATTCCTTGAAAGGTACTTAGCATTTCCCTTTTAGTTTTTTAGCTTCTTTTTAAGTAAATTATCTTTTATAATTACTCGAGTCAGTTTTATATTATTTAATGTTTGCATGTTTCAGCCTGATGATGAGGCTTGCCCTCGAAACGTAACCAAACAAATAGATGAAATGCTGCAAGACATCTTTTTCTGATGCCCTTTGTTGTATATTCTGCCAGTGGCCGGTGTTCTGATAGTTTTATATAAATATATAATATAATATATATATGTATATATATATATATATATATATATATATATATATATATATATATATATATATATATATATATATAGATAGATAGATAGATAGATAGATAGTAAACAAACACAAACTTCTATCACGGATATTAAAACATTATGATTTAACGAGGGTACTACATTACTTCAAAACTACGAAATACATTTTCTCTTAGCATTTAACTGTTGCTAACAAATAAATATGCCATCAGAATTACATTATTTTGTTGAGATGCTTTTCGAATGGAAAGAAAACTTACAGAACCAAAAACTCACCAATGACTCTCTCTCTCTCTCTCTCTCTCTCTCTCTCTCTCTCTCTCTCTCTCTCTCTCTCTATATCTATATATATATATATATATATATATATATATTATATATATATATATATATATATATATATATATATATATATATATATATATATATATATATATATATATATATATTCATTCGCAGTAGAATGTCAACTCGCGCAATTTTCGAATTCTATCGCGTTTTAATATATAAACTTGTTTTTTTACGCCGCCGATGAAGAGCTATTACCTTTCCACGGAAATGATGGATTAGTGTTCTGCCGAGATACTTAAAATAAATGGCGTCGGGAGCAACTCGAATCGGGGACTCAAGACGAATGACACCAGGAATCTGAGACGAACCGGAAAACCTGAAATCGACTGTTAAAATATGAGAACACGCAAGAGATTAATGGTACGTGGGGTGATGCTCTCTCTCTCTCTCTCTCTCTCTCTCTCTCTCTCTCTCTCTCTCTCTCTCTCTCTCTCTCTCGCTTATTCAAATACTGGGGAAGAAGGACCAGCATTGTTTGATCTATGAATGAGAGAGCATGACAGCAAAAGCGTTGTTTCTTCTTAGCACTCTTGGAGAGAGTTCTTTTCGTAGTTGAGTTTCTGAAAAATAATGTTTACTGTATCACAGATAAATTTTCCTGACCTTAAAAAATGTTGAATATTTATTTGGAAACACCTTTGGTTATATTATCACTTTTTTATTAATGTGTTAATCTGACTTTTTCTTTTTAGAAGACCAACACCAAAAATTTGAGCATTTAAGCATCCTTTAGGCTACCTAGCAATCATTCTCAAACAAGTATGTTTATGCCCTTGGCGAAAAGAAATGCCAAAAACTGCTATATTGTTATCACTTGAGTAATGATTGTCAGTATCACATTCTGATGGGTAATTTATCGGTAGCATATGTCATTTTTAGTAAGACTTGTTCCTCTTCCTCGGTAGACTGATTCATAACGAACGGTAGATGATGCAAAGAGTCGTTATTATAGTAACATTCTAGCAATGCGCATTGTCCAGTGCATTCTCAGGATATGTTGAATACAATTTAAACAAACTTCTTTACAGAACAATGAAATATTAACGCTTGACCTGAACATTTATAGTTTTCTGACTTGCAACCAAAATAAAATTCCCCCTTATGTTCAGTCTGACCCCATCTGGTCCCGGAGACGCGGACTGGCAGTAAATTGGAGGAATCAATTGGAAGATGAATGACTTTGCTGATCAACCCCCAGAAAAGTGGAAATTATAGTGCAGTTTTTGTTTGTGTTGACGCTGAAGATCTATGGATTTGGCTGCCCCCTCCTTATTCCACGGGGGAAGGACCAACCCCCACCTCACCCTAAACTTTGTTCCATGTTGGAGGACCCCATCTTCCAACCCCCGACCTTGTTCTATTGGGGAAGACCCCCAGCACCCCCTTCCTTCCTCTATCTGAGAGGACCCAATAGACATTCCATCTTCCATCTGGGAGAACCCCCACCTTCCACCCCCTTTTCTTTTTCCATCTGAGCAGGGCCCCTATAACTTCGCCCTCTCTATCCTCCATCAGGGCCGGGCCCTTCATCCCCATCCTTATCCCCTACAGGAGAAACATCCCCTTCCCTCAGTATTTTAGACAGTAATGGCTCAGCCATTGCTAGATCAGCTTGGGGAATGGAGAAGAATTTTTTTCTTTTTATCCTGAGAAAAGAATAATGATTCTTATGGTCTTGGGGGTCAGATTCTTTCTCAGTGCAAATAGGGCTTAACTTTTATTGGGGAAGCGTAACCAGTGTTAGATTTTGGTTAATGTTGGCCTCATTCCATCTCTTCGAAGCCAATCAGCGTTTAGGTTCAAATTTAATGAAAGTCTCTTGATTCTAGAAACCTTCATCTTTGTAACATTATTTTCCCTTTTGCAACTGTTAATGTAAATCTACTCCAGCACAAGGACGTGTGTTCTCATAAGATGGTTATTGTTTGTACTATTTGGGATACTGACAGGTTGAAAGAAGCTGACGTATGATGATGAATTGGCACAGTCTTTGTATTACTGTAACTTATGACCTATGAATAATAACAAGTCTTAAGAACAATGATGATGGAAATCACATTTTTGTGATAGTACTGACAATCATAATACCGATAATCACAGTAGTTAGAATAAATAGTATTATGGTGAAAGCTTTCTTTACATAGGTGAATTAGTCTTGTAAGCAACTGTGCCAAGTCAGGAGGGCAATGATTGTAAAGGTTATTGGAGTTGCGCACAGATAATCTAAAGGTCTTAGTGTAAATGGAAGATGGCTGTATGTATGATTATATTTCATAGGGCATCCACTCCCGTGTACTCCCGAAATTCATTTGCACCTTTACCACAATAGCCTCACTTTATCCTATCTTTCCCACTACATGGAGCTTTCATTAAAAGCAGGTTTTTTTGCCTGTGGAAGTCGCTGTGTTTTTGCCGGAGTGGAAAGCGACACACATTCCCAGGATAATTATCTTTTGCATTCATCTTGTTGCTTCTAAGGAAAATACAAATGCAGGTAGTAACGAAGTCTGCTTTGAGTTTGAATGCTAACATGGCAGGCTTAGGCTGAGTTGTTTTGGTAATGTCCACATGTCTGAGCCTGTTTTTCCTTGTCGGCCTCATGCTACAGGACCTCTCTGGTGATGTGGACTTGTTACATGAATCAATTGGAGTTGGAACTGGTCATTCAGATGTAATATTGATGAATCTGCATGGCCTTGGGAGCTACACCTGTTCAGATTTTTTTGCCAAATGCATTCGCTTGTCGGACAACGGACATTTTGGATTTAAAGCCCTTCTGATGAAAGACAAATTTGGACCCTGCCAGCGGCTTAACATGGGGCGTTGATGGAACCCTATTTGGTTGCATACCTAACTGGAAGGGAATTCATTTTAATTTTTAGCGCACGAATGGGTTGTGTGCTTCGCATGTTTAGCAAGAAAATGCAAAGCTCTTCAAGTCTTTGAGGGAACAAAATTTGTGTGATGAAACATTTCACACGACACTGAAATGCCGCGTGCTGAGCACCTACTATAGTATGCCAGTCAATTACAATAAGGTGCATCAAAACTACAGCTTTAGGCAAATTTGCAGTTAGTTTACTCAGCTAAATGTTTTTCTAATAATTCCTAAGAGAAAGAGTGTGGCTTATCAGATATTTAAAACATAAATTCCTTTATTACATTAAAATAAATTTATATGATCTATTGTTCACTTTCATTTATGTATTCTCATGATATTGTCTTGAAAACTGTTTATCTTTCCAGAATGTTATGTTTACTGTTCTAATAATTGTGTATTCTGTATATTAGTAATAATTATTGAAATGTCTTTGTAATGCCAAATTTCATATGAATAGATAACTTAACAGCATAATTTAGAATCTTTTAGACAATTTAATGGGGCAATTTAGCTTCTTTTAGATAACATAATAGAGGGGGGAGAGAAATTGTTACTCAGCCTCATGTGACTGGAGATGTCATGGAATCTTTTGTTTCAAATTCGCGCTTTAACAGACGAAATAAGAAATGGACACCCGGTCACGTAAACCAACTTTTTATTCCCATAAGAGAAGGAGGGAATGATTGCACCACGTTGCATAATCTTATGTCTGAGAGAAAACCACGTGGGTTTTTGAACATGTATTGTTCTGTCTTAAGATCAATGAGTTGGATGGAAATTATTGCGCAAAACCTCATGGCAACGTCATATAGTTTCTAGGACGTGTCCCAATCGAAACAATTGTATTGTCCTAATTGCATCAGCTTTGGCCCAAAATGTTTTGCCTTGATAATGACGTCATCCTGCTTTGCTAGAATGATCTATGGGGTCTTGCTTTTGACTGGAGACTGAAAAATTTGTCATCCTGATTCTAGAGACCATTTGTGCTGGTTCCCTCTCACTCTCTTTGTCTCTCCCACTTAAAAAAGGGAAAAGTAACGTAAAGTAATTAACTGTCAGTCACTCCATTTTAATAACTCGTGAAATCTGATATTTAGCATTGCAGAAGTTTGTGTATATGTGAAACAGGCACATTTTCAGGTATAAGGTATTTTTTGGTAATGGCCAGAACTACAGTTAACAGGTATTGTAATTGAAATTTATACCATGGTATAATTTGAAGTGTATAAATTGAAGTGTATAATTTGAAGTGTTTAGATAAGTGATTAGTAGACTGGTCAGTATAATAAGGAATTTGGAGCTTAGTGAATTGACATTTACATTTCATTTTTATGTTTTGTATAATTGTGTTTTCTTAGTGTCATTAGAATTTTTTTTTAATTCTTTTTGAATTTGGTACTTTTACATATTTTGTGTTTACAATCTCATAGTTTTTTAAAGATGATTACTTAATTTTGTTTCACATATTAACATTGTGGTGATTTAATTTTGTTTCATGACTTTATTTAAGAATTAATTAAGTGCTTCCAAATAATAGTAATTTTTCTTTAAAAAGTAATCTTGTGATTTTGGATTTATTAATTTTGAATTAAAAATAAATTTTTGTACTTAAAGTTTTCACAGTAGTGTTTCATTTATTGACCACCAGTGGTAGGAATAACACTGTGAATAAACTACAGTGATATGTTTTTTTAACTTTTACTTTAGTATATTTCTTGTTTAAACATTGATACCTCACATTGCTGATAATTCTTTTAAGGGATCACTGTTGCCTTTAAAGTATTCAGTCATATTTTTTTTTATATGAGGGTTCAGGTATCTGGCTGTAGTGAGGTAAGTTTTGAATTCTATGATTAGTAAGTGTATTAACCAGGTACTTGGAACACTTCATGACAGCATATATATATATATATATATATTATATATATATATATATATATATATATATATATATATATATATATATATATATATTATATAAATGTGTGAAGGTATTTATAACTGGTATAGCAGGGGGATATAAAAATGTGTTATAAATTATAAACAGAATTTATGGCCAGAAAGAGAGTATAACATCGAAGTGCAAGATCTTTCGTCTTTATCTCAAGGCATTTTGAAGCAAACTACATGTACGGAAACTTTACAAACAAGAACTTTGAATGTATTTTTCAAGTGGGGAACATCTGTCTAGGATTTATTCAAGTCCTAGGATAACACAAGATGAGGAAAAGGACATTACCAAGATTACTGACATTCTTTAGTTTTCATTTTGAATCTCCTTCAATTAATTTGTGCAGAATAGGACCAAAATGTATAGACCTGGGCTTAAATTTATATATTTTCCTTTGTTAGTTGTATTAATGTAGATTCAAGGAGATTTATAGACAGATTTTACATCTCATAATTATAGTACCATGCAACCAGTCAGTCCTTTGTGATTTTTCATCAAAAAAAATCCTTACAGGATTCTTTGTCAGTGTTGCTACTCGGAAATTCGCTTATAAGAATTTTCTCATACATTTTGAATAAGCCTGTCATTATGGTGTTATAATGGGAGTGTTTGGAAAT
>NC_089755.1:22382676-22405176 GCF_040412425.1 Macrobrachium rosenbergii
ATTTACTGTAAGTATAGCACTCAGCATAGGCCAACAGTTCACATATACACATTTTGTATCTCGTGAATGGCAATACTACATGGTAACAACCGATAAGAAAGATGCTGTATAAAAATATATTAATGGTGTTAAAACAATGGTAAGTTGTGGATAAACACAGGTAGGCTACCTACCTTGAATAGTGTGTCATTTAAGAGAGAGAGAGAGAGAAAGAAAGGGTTGCATTTTTTTAAAGTGTAAAGAAGAAGTATATTTTATCACAGATATTGGGAAAGGCGTGGCAATTGCCTTTTGCTGTAAGTTTTCAGTTTGAAGTGTGATGGTTGTGTATAAGTATATTTCGTGTCTACTATTATGCGGTACTGACAAGGAAAGGTGAGGAAGGCTACGGAGGTGCCCTTGAACACCCGTAAATTTTTTTACTTGCCTTAATCTGCATTTTCCCCCTTATCCGGAAGGGTCTTGGATCTCTCTATCTGGATAATCATGGGATTACTACACACACACACACACACACACACATATATATATATATATATATATATATATATATATATATATATATATATATATATATATATATATATATATATATATATATATATTGTATATATATATAATGTACATATGTATGAAAATATGTACGTATGCATGTATAAAAATATATATATATATATATATATAAAATGTATGTATGTATACACACACACACACTAGCTGACCAACCCGGAGCTGCCCGGGAAAATTCTGATTGACAACTGATAAACTCTCTCTCTCCCTCTCTCTCCCCCCTAACACCCCCTCTACTTTCTCTCTCTCCTCCCTAACACCTGCTTCTACCCTCTCTCTCTCTCTCTCTCTCTCTCTCTCTCTCTCTCTCTCTCTCATGTTAAGATAGTTACTTCAGTTACACTGACCAACATTTTTTACATTTTATATTTCACCCCTTCTCACCACCCCGCCTCTCCTATAGGGGCTGAACTTGGATTTCAAGGGCATTGGAAGTGTCACTATTCATCTCTGCGACCTCGAAAACAATGGATTAGACACTAATATCTGTAATTTTTTACATTTTGGTTTTCACTGGGACTTAAAGGACATCGGGAGTGTCACTATTCATCTCAGTGACCTCGAAAACTATGAATTAGACACATAATGTCTGTTGTTTTCAGTTATTTTTACATTTCAAACCCTTCCCACCCCCACCACCTTTGGTGCCAGTGATGTATTACCCTCCCCCCCACACAGTATTCTTTTCCAGATAGTAAGTCATATGTATACCAAGTTTGGTTGAAATTGCTCAGTGTATTTCAGTTATGCTGGAACATACAGACACACATACATACATACATCCATTTATATATATATATATATATATATATATATATATATATATATATATATATATATATATATATATATATATATATATATAGGTTTCTGACTCACACTGGGACCAAACCCATCTTTCAAGTGAAAGTCCATTTAAAAGACTGGGGTTCGGTCCTGACGTGAGTCAGAAATTTATTTCTGTGAAACATGTTACAGTGTGTTCATTTCCATAAATGTATATATACAGTATATATGTATATGTATATATATATATATATATATATATATATATATATATATATATATATATATATATATATATATAAATGTATGTGTATGTGTAAGTATACCATAAATATCTCGTTGAACATTCACTTGTTTTCCAGTATCTGATTATTTTGCCAAACCAGTAAAGACTCAACGATTTTGTAATCTAGCGAAGTTTCTCTTTGTATCCAAAACACCTTTTGGTTCAAGTCTCGCGAAGGTGCAATTCTCTCGGGTTTCAGTCTACGAAGAGTTTTATGGCAAATCCTCCTTTAATCAAGTGATTATCTCTGAAAGGGATGTTTCTTTTACAGCCGAATTCTTTTTCCCGAAGGAAAGAATCATGCCATTTAGGTTTTCCTCGGCGGGTTCTGTGAAAGCACGCGGTGGAAGGAAGTCTTGCGGTGAGATGGGGTCCTCGCATTTTTATTTCCAGCCGGGTCAATACAGCCTACTAGAAACCTCCATCATTTTTTTCTCCTTTTTGCTGGCTGAAATTACCGTTTCTTTCATACAACTCGCATTCATCAAAGTTAATGTCATTAGGCGAGATTTCCCAGGGTCCGTTCGACCTCCGTAATTGCAGATAGAGCCGCCTGATGAAGATAAAAGGTGATATATGGGCCATGAAGAGTGTTGCTATCCTTTCACTAATCTCCGGAAATTACACCCAATTAGGCCACATATTATTGTGTGATGATAGAGGCAGCCCTGCAAGGCAACGCTGGTCGATCTTAGGCCCCCGTCGATCATTCATGCGAAACAACGCCGCTCAACAACAACAACAACAGCCACAATCAATGACGTTTAGATGGGATCCTGAAGAGATATGGCGAAACCTCTATTCCCAGGCGCTCTTTCATTTCAGGACCCCCTTTGAAATACGCGCTGCGAGCGCGCCTGCGCGCATGGCATCGATCTGTTTTTAGTTTTTGTACCATTCGCTCTTTATCGGTTTAATTCTCTCATCAACTTAAAGTTACATACTTTTGGTCGTATGGACAGGGGTTATGCATACACCTGTGAAGAAGGTTTAAATGAAAAAGTATTTACTCTTATTTTGACTTTTTAATTAATTCTTTATATTTAGTTTGTCTAGCGTGAACGTTCCTCTTTTCATTAGTGTGCATGGAACTCAAAATATATTAGCCAAGTTTTTTTTTTTTAATTACCCTTTTTCAAGCGGCAAAGGTGTTATGCTGCGTACGTTGCGTATACCCTGTGTTATTTCGTACAACTCTCTCATTCCGCGACTGCTGGCAACAGAATTACACAGTCTCTTCTTGTCATACGCTGACAGGCATTGCGTTACGATTTGAAGTAGAATATTTCTGTACAAGCCCCAGTCTATCCACTCGCCAACGTAGGTTTTAGGTAAATGTGGCTAGACATGCAAAATGTTTCTTCAGTAATCTGAACGCTCATATTTACAAACAACCCTCACACCTTATTTAGATCATAAACATGGCGATTTATGTCGATAATATAACAATACAAGCAAACGAATGAAGAGCTTGTAACAGTCTACTCAGGTCAAACGCAAACGAACGATGGATTGACAACAATTATTTTTTTATCTCATTGTGGGTATATAAAAAAGATATCTAGCTATGTGGGTAAGAATAAGAGTCATTTTAATAATTTTTGCATGTAAATTGCATGAGTAGGTTGATATTTGAAAAAAGTAAGAAATATTAATATCTATGAGGCTGTCTAGGGCTTGGAGGAGGTGAATGGAACAACCAGTGCTTTTTTGGCAAGAAGGCTGGGAATTTCAGTTATTACGTGGCATGATAGCAATGGCATTGTTTTCTTACCAGAAAATCCTGCATATTTATATAATTTTTTTCTGAGGCATTCAGATAATTATAATAGTGCTTGAGCACTTTCAGGACTATTTAGCTCAGTAACTTATCCAGCAAAGGTTTAAAATCCCTTTCAGTTCCCCTCTCCCTGAGTGTTGATAAATACATACGGCATAAAAGGCTAGCCTAGGCAAACAATTTCTTTCATTGTTGGCCACTGGAACGATAATTAGATAGAATAGATAAATAAAGATTACAATAAAATAGTAATATTGACTGAAATGGAATGAATGCGTTCTCAAAAGAAGGCCAGTAAAATAAAATACCTGGGGAATCGGTAGCATAGACCTAGCTTCATTGGTTCATGCTTCATGTTTTGGCAGTAAACGATATTAACGGTTATTTTTCAGTTTACGGACGTAGATATTACTTTGGTATCAAAATATTTTTTTTTGTATACATGCAATGAAAGCGTATAGAGAATTAAGTTTGAATAATAAGAAAATCTTGTGATCTGAACTGTTCTTAGCATAGGTATACAGTATGTGTGGTCTGGGCTATACTAATGAGATAAATCATAATTATTGAAAGCTCATCGTTCGTTTGCGTGTGATCCAAGTATCTTGTCTGATACAATCTCGTCTTACGTGTACTTGTGTTGGTGTATTTTCAATACAAATCGACGAGTCTATGATTTATATCAGGAGGGGCCAGGTTTCTTTGTCTATATAAACATTCAAATACGTTATTGGAGAAATAGTTTGATATTTATCACAATAAGCCAGCGATATGGGAAACGCTGATTGTCAGCTAATCACATACTACCCATGCGCACGTCCCACACCTTCAGCCCGTGAGGGGGCAGACGAAATGAAACCGGCTGTGCCTGTAGAATCCAAGTATTTGTATTTTATGGAAATTTCCAGTGGAAATTCTTTTATATTTCCTTATAGAGAAACTGAGTAAATATCATATAATATAGTTCTCATATTCTACAATTTATATTGCAGTTTATTTTTCGCAGGAGAAAGAACGAGACGGAAACTTCTTTGTTGGTCATCTTGCCTTTTGTAAAAACATTGCAGTCAAATGAAATCCACCAAGTTGACCATCGAGTTCCCAATTTTTACGCCAGCGGCGTTAATAGTCGATCCCTCTTTCACCCTGCCTCTCCTAATATCTGGCACCTTGGTGTGTTTTCTTCCCGCTTATGCTTTCACTTGGTCAGGTTTTCTCTTTCGGACAATGATCCCGAAATCTGAGAAAGTGAGAAGACCAAGTGTGAACATTTTTTTCTAAACTTTATTTTAATAGTTATTTGTCAACCAGGAGAAAGCTCATAAAAGCTGATTGGTTGTAAAGCCAAATTTTAACAATTTATGATCTATTGCATGGTAGCCCGATACTTTATTATGTATTTTTAGAAAGTAAAAGCAAAAGACCTCTTTAAAAGATTAATAGACGTTGAGAAGTCCCCAAGGAAACGGACGTTAAATGATAAAAATATATTCGGAATTATTGTATGCATTTTCTTTGTGCGATGCCAGAAATGATTTTGCCTTCTGAATTTTAGTTTTATTATTTTATTTATTTATTTGAGTATACTTTCAAGTTTTTATTGATTTGATAATTTATGTTTTTGAGTTGAAAATAAATATCTGCAGCCAGTATCTCTGAAGCTAATCGTGATTGGTTGTTCATGCTGCTTGTCATTCACCACGGCTATAATCATATCGGCTGCAGACATCCACCACCAATTAAAAGAAAAAAGAAACCACTGTGATTAAAGGGAACGTTCACCACATCTGGGCTCTATATCTGGAACTGAGTCTTTGTGAGACAATCTGCGAGAGTTCGCGTCTTTCAACAACCAGTATTATTATTATTATTATTATTATTATTATTATTATTATTATTATTATTATTATTATTATTATTATTATTTCAGTAGATAAAACCTATTCACATGGAACAGGCACACAGGAGCTATGAACTTGAAATTCAATCTTCCCAAGAATGTTGGTTTCAACTGCAAGAGTAACTGATCTATGATACAGAGCCAGTGAATTTTCGCCCTGTGGGAGACGCGTACCCGCGACATTTGAGTGGCATTCCATGACTCTAACCACTATACCAGCGGACCAGCTTAACTGATAGGTTCACGGACTTTGCAAACAAAGTCCTTCCAATGAAAAAAGGCAGATAATCCGAAATGGACGAAATGATCAAACTATATAATCAAGTTCAGTGGTCTGTCAGCACTCGCTAGTTGGCATGTTTACAATGGAGAGAGAGAAAGCTCTGGTTCCAAATCCGTGAGAGTGCGACGGAATTTAGAATTTGACTGCACTTATTTTTTTCTTCAGCTTTTCGAAAGCAATTTATTTCGGTGAATTTAGGGAATCTTTTTCTAAATCGATGCGGGGTGGAGACCATAGAGGCAACTTACTTTACGCTGTTGATTTTTACCTGCTTAATGTAAAAGAAAATATGATCAGGCGTCAACCCGAAGGAAACGATAGACCTCCTTCTTAAAAGATGAAGAATTAAAAGACTGGGAAGACGAAAGTAGGAGAAGGATTCTAAATTTGTCAGACGTCTGATAAAGCGAAAGAAGGAAAATCCTAAAGCTGGATCTAGAAAGAGAGAGGGCAGGTAACACGTTGATCTTTTGGCATGACAGTGTTCGCCCGTACTCAAAATGAAGAAATTGCGTGAAATGGAGATACCTCAAGACAAATTTATCGTGAAAATGGGGCTTTCCTAAATGAAAAATACACTGCAAGAAACTTCCAGCGAAAATAAAAATCGTGGCAAGATGCTGAAAGAGTAAAGGATTGTCCTGCGTTTTATCACAGAAGAAAGAAGTTCAGGGGTCCTAGTGGTCGTTTCCGAGAAATTCGTAGCATCTGATATAATCTGTAAATAACGAACCATCCAACACGAAAAAGAAATTCGGTTTTTATTTTTAGACAAATCACGAAGAATAATAGTAAGGTTGGAAATTTTACGCCCATTGAAATTACTCGTAATGGGAATTTTTATCATTATATATATTATAGATATATATATATATATATATATATATATATATATATATATATATGTATATATATATTTATATATATAAACATATACATATATACACACATATATATGTATATATACATATATATTTTATATACTGTATAGTGATATTTAGTACTGGGTAATGGATTAATATGGCTCTTCCTTATATATATATATATATATATATATATATATATATATATATATATATATATATATATATATATGTGTGTGTGTGTGTGTGTGTGTATGCATTTGTATATGTTTATATTTATATATATACATATTTATTGTGTATATGTATGATATATATATATATGTATGTATATGTATGTATGTATGTTATATATATATGTATATACTCATTTATAATTATGAGTGTATATGATATATATATATATATATATATATTCTGTATATACATACATATATATATATATATATATATATATATATATATATATATATATATATATATAATATTTATATATATCTATTAAAAAGTATTCAACACACAATCACGTGTGGAACAGCAATAAATTTCTGACTCACATCAGGGCCAAACCCAGGTCTCACAGTTGAAAGACAAGACGGCTGCCAACCAAGCCACACAATTCACAAAAAGGTTGGAACCTAAGTGACCGCTGCCAACCAAGCCACACAAGTCATAAAAGAATTTGGAACCTAAGTACCGCTCAGTCATGTCTTTCAAAGGTAAAGCCTTAGTTACAGTGGTACTTAGGTCTCAACTTCTTTTATGACTTATGTGGCTTGGTTGGCAGCGGTCTTGTCTTTCAATTGAAAGACCTGGGTTCGATCGTGATGTGGGTAAAAAAAATATATACGAGTATATATATGTACTTATATATATACAGTATATATGTATGTATGTATGTATATGTACATGTATACATACATATACATATACACACACATATATATATATATATGTATATATGTATGTATGTACAAGAAACTACCTGGTGCATTTTAAACGCAGTCCAAAGAGTGAAGCGTAAAATAATCTTAAAGCTTTTTCCAATTAGAGCAATCATAACACAAAGCCTTTATCCATTCTTGTTTCATACTGTTCAGAATTGAATGTTGCCCCTTTAGATCCTTATGCTACATCTCATATATTTTCTGGGTCTCTGTACCTTGCCGTCCAACCACTCCAAATCCCTCTGATCATTGCCTTAAGCGCAGAATGGCCGAAAGCGCCGCTGTGTTTGATTTGCAGCCTAAATTTCATGAGATCGAATCTGACCTTATCGAGCCTTACTCTACGTCAAATGAAAGGATATGCTGAACAAAATCATATATATATATATATATATATATATATATATATATATATATATATATATATATATATATATATATATATATATATATATATATATATATATATCACTAAATCCACGTCGGAAGATAAGTGAAAACCGGGACTTTGAACAAGCACTTTCGTAGTTTATTCTACATTTTGTTTATTTATATATATATATATATATATATATATATATATATATATATATAGATAGGGATGATTGAAGTCTGTCAGTAACTGAAGATTGATGCGATAACCAGTAAACATTTGGGAAGATCGAGCGAAGCGAAAGTCGAAGCATTTCATAACCTTAATTGTTATGTAAAGTGATACTTTCGAATTTTGAATAATTTTTGAATAAGAGGAATGTCCCTTAATTTTCATGGAGTCTGGTTAAGTTAGAGAAACTTAGATGACATTAAGTTTAATCATTATGTTAGAGAGAGAGAGATGGCGATAAGTCTAGGGATTATGTTTGAGCTAGATGTATGTATGTATTTTTGTATGTATTAAAAAAAACTAGAAATGTCAAAATTCATAGAATGCAATTTACGAGAGGAAGATTTAGCGAGAGATCAGTTCTTCCTAAACATATAAATCCTGAAAGGCTTCCGTAAGGAAGATAATGAACACCCTTGGAGTTCGAAGAAATTATTTACACTAAAGTGATCAGGTAAGAATCCTTTGAGGGCTGCCAAGAGGAGAAAGAGCGTGTTCTGTGGGTCTTGTCAGTCCGTGTTACTTTATCGGCCAACCCGGTAAGCACCACGATCCATCATAGGAAAGAACAACCCTACCTCCCCCTACTCTCCCCACCACATTTCCCTTCTCTCTCTCTCTCTCTCTCTCTCTCTCTCTCTCTGGTTTTAGTACTTTTGTGTATTTTCTTCTTTATGCAGTATCTCTCACTCCTTTCGTGATACTGCTCTCTCTCTCTCTCTCTCTCTCTCTCTCTCTCTCTCTCTCTCTCTCTCTCTCTTGGTCTTTTTTGGCAATTTTGCCTTCCCTTTTCACGCCAGTGATCTCAAGAATCATTTATTTTGACGACGTATCTATGCGAGCAAGGCAGAATGACCCTCGTAAGAAGATAAAAAAAGCAAACGAAAACAAAATTCCAAACACATTAAATATTCCCTGAACTGATCCTCAAAGCGACCAACACTGAATACAGTCATTGAAAGTCAAGTTACCCTCCATTAATAAAACAATAAACACCTACAGAAAAGCAATTGCGATGGTTGAGTACTTTTCTCTCTCTCTCTCTCCTCCTCCTCCTCCTCCTCCTCCTCCTCCCCAACTTGCCTCTCCCATAGCCTTGTACACTCCCCCTCCAAGAGGCGCGCCATTCATCAAGTTCTCGCCCTGGTGACGTTTATTTATTTTTCTACGACTGAGTGGGATGGTGCAGGGAATAAGCCAGCCTCCGCTACAAGGGACAAACCTTTCTCTCGCCTTGTCCGTCTCTTGTTCCTTTCGCCTCATCTGAGTCAAGACCTGGATATTCACCGAAACGTTGCATGTGGAAGATCAACCTCGAATGACAATACTCGCCAGGGGACCCTTTGTGACTTTCTTGCCCGATATGAATGAAGTCGTCTTATTTTGTGGACCCGTTGGGGGTGGGGCGGTTAACGCTACATTACTCGACGTCTACGTGGGTTATCTCCGACGGGGAAAGTGGCTCGATAACCCTACTTCTGTGACAGATGGCAGGCAGGGCCCTTTTTGAAAGGGTCATCTAGGGTCAGACAGTCAGGTGTGCAAACCACAGAACACTCTATTTTGCTTATTGTTATTTTCACTTTAATGGCTTTTCCCACGGGTGCTGGAGACGGGCTGGCAGGCGTTGAGGCGAGTTGCGATCCAAATGTGGCTTCATTTTTATTGAGTCACTTGGTCGAGCCGGCGTTTATCTTTTTAAATCTTTTGAATAATAATAAAAATTATTGTCATTATTAGAAGTTATCTATTATGTTATCATTATTAAAATTGAAGCCCTTCTTGTCTAAGATATTAATGATTATAATTGTTGAACTGCAATTATAATTTATTCATATTTTATGTGATTCGGTTTAAAGGCCGTTTTTATGAACTGGGGATGCTCCATATATTGTGTAGCTTTGAAATATAAACGTTCTTGATTGTCTCCTTTCGTTGTTAAATGTTCCTTATCAAGTAAACACGCCAACCTCAAATGCTTTTATTAATATGAGTATCACCATGCGCTTAAGTAGGCGGAGGAGCTCAACCTGTGTAAACTGGGTACGATAAATAGATACTTGAAGCTCATTGACTGTATAACTAACGTTAACTGTTAAACAACTCACGAAGGGCTGGGCACAAACTGGGTAGCAGAAACGAGAGCGAATGTTATATCAAACGAACAAATTTCACGCTCTTATTTGTCTTGTGATTGATTTTTCTGGGGACCATAACTGAAAGAAGAAAATATCCGATCATGCCCATGTCCTCAGTGGATATCCAATGAGATGAGATTGGTCAGGCCTCGTCAGAAACAGTCCCTTCTTCATTCAGCCAACTGCGTCAGACATTTTTACGTCCTGTTGTTTAACATTCCCAACAGATATCGTCACCATTACAATTATTTTTTATAATTATTTCAGTTCTTTGTGGCTCTTTCTGTACGATATTGTTCCTTACGACTACCATTACCACCAGCACTAATGTTCCATTATTATTATTATTATTATTATTATTATTATTTATTATTATTATTATTATTATTATTATTATTATATGCTAGTCTAGCTACAGTAATTGTTACTGATTTCATATTTTTCGTAATGGTTGTTACTGAACATTATTCTATGCAAATATTGTTAGCGTAGATGCCAGTTCTGTTATAAATTTGTTGTTGAATCTCTATATACATGTTATCTCTGTGCATTATTTGAATATGTATTTGAGTTGGATTATTATTATTATTATTATTATTATTATTATTATTATTATTATTATTATTATTATTATTATTATTTCCGCAGAGGACAGCAGAAACATTTAAATTTCTCAAAATACATTCCACCTGTAGATAAGAGTAATTATCACATTCTTGAGATAACCTGCTTGCCAGCGACCTATGTCGGCGTGAATTTCGGGCGTATAGAGTATGTTTTTTGCAATAAGTAACGGATATCGACATTGCTATGAATAGTAAATGTTTTTTTTACAAATTATCTAAAAGTTTCTTTTCTTGTCGTTGACAAAGTATTCAACTGTGTTTATATTATTGGTCAATATATATGGATGCACGGGAAACTTATACGTCCGCGTGCATTTTGGAAACACTGTGTGAATCTGTTGAATATGCATAAATATATCTGTAAACGTATCTGTACAGTTTTTACATTTGTAATATCCATGTATGTGTGCGTGTGTGAGACAGACAGACTGACAGACAGAGGCGGGCGGGGAAGGATTCTAGTACTGTACCTAGCGATTTGAAGTTATTGTCATGTATTAATAAACTGCCCAAATGATCTTAACACTGTAATACTTCTCAGATTTCTTTCATTGTCTTCCCGTCGACTCCATTTCCGAATCTTTCTTGGAGCTCTCGGCTGAAATTCCTCCCGAGTAATCAGACAAGTGCTTATGGTAATGTTGCTATAAAACCACGGGAAATATGACACCATTTGCATATCTTGACTTCGTTGCATTTGCATTTTCAAAATAATCTTCATCCGGACGCCGAGAGCCACACTGCCTCTGTTGTATCTTATTTCCCAGAGGTGTGCCAGAGTGTGTTTATATAAATTTTCGCCTGGCCTTGGCTGGTCGGCTCTGGGATGACGTTATTCTTGTTGCGTTATACACAAGTCTCTGTTGGGCAGAGTCCAGAGGTCCACACCGGGCGTCTTACAACTTCAGCGCTTTCCTTGGCAGTGTTCTTAATATTACGATCAGCTACACAAGGAACTGTTTAGGATTTAGGAAATTAATTTAGTTTTCACTTTTTTTTTTTTTCATTGTTTGATCATCATATGGTTTTATCAAACAGATGTGCATGTTACGTGTATTTATATCCATTCTTGACCCACAGGAAGAAACCAGAGTTCATTCTCACACGGGAGAACACATTGGGAGCGTTTCCAAGAAAATCCATTGTGCCCCCTGACATCAGCAATGAATAATGAACGTGGTGGATAGCCGACTGTGGTGGGTGTTAGTCAGGATGCAAAACGGGCGTGCTCCTAGTAACATGAATCATATCGCTTCTGGAGCCAATCTTTTTTAGGGAAGAAATCGAATAGCACACACACACATATATACACATTATATATATATATATATATATATATATATATATATATATATATATATATATATATATATATATATATATATATAAATATATACTGTATATATATAATATATATAATATATATACTGTATATATAATATATATATATATGTATGTATGTATGTATGTATGTATGCATATATATGAACCTCGTAGCTTAGTGGCCATGAAAACGCCTTACCAGTGACAGCGCTCAGTTTTAGTTTCTTGGAAAGGATGAACAGTTAGTCACAGTCCATCAAAACCCTAGGTATCTGTTTAGATAAAAGCTGCTGATTACATACCTGTCAGTTAGTCGACTACTTTGCATGTAGGAAAAGTATGCAGGTATGAAACGTATCCCAGTTACTGTGTGAAAATCGGAAGGGCATATATTTTAGGGTCCCGGTAGGCCAGTGGTTTTAACTCTTACTTCATCAGCAAAAGACCAAGATCGATAACACTTCTGTCTAGCAGGGGGTTCGCTCCAAAGTAAACGAAACTCAGCAGTCGTTGCCACTTTTGTACTTTAACTGTTGAATCATGGATGAGCCTCTGTGGAGTAAAACTTCCAGAACATCAGCATCAGTATACACCAACACAGGAGGCTTACCTGCAGCTCAATGAACCCAAAGTATACACACAGTACAATTCACCTAAATCTTTCACACACTCTCATTTCCTGGGTTTTAAGGTTCATCTTTTCAGTTATCTTTTATGCACCAACTACCCATCTCTAGGTCTCTCTCTTCCGTCCCCTCGGCACCTCTGAACTGAACAGTTTTCATCAGCAAATTGCCATTCACTCTTTTTAACGTAACTGAACCATCTCAGTATAGCCTAAGCCATCCACTCTCTCTTCCAGCTCTTCTTATGCAGCATAGACTATGCACTCATTTAATCTTAATAGCTTCAGCTTTTTATAGTTCATTTAATTCACCAGCCACACTTTACTTCCATAATGGGGAGTTGGTTCATAATTCCTTCATACATTCCCACTTGACTTCCATAGAAAATTCAAGCAGGTTTCCAGTCTTCAGAACGCACCCTGCTACTTCCTGTTTTCACCTATTCTGTACTCAACGCCCACCCCCTCCTCTATCATCTTGTTATCGTCTGTTATGTTTAAACATGAATACTTATACAAATCAACTGCTTCTGTTCTTCTACCATCAATATTAACATTCGTTGCTCTACTCTCCAGGCTTCCATTTACCTTCATACTCTTACCCTTACACGCTCTTTAACTAGCTTTTGCAATTTCTCTTCACTATCCACAGTCAGCACAGTATCACCTGCAAATTCCACTTTCCATTCAAGACTCATTTTCTTATCCACAACTTTGCACTTATGTCTTATGTTCTTTCCCTGATTTATAGTATCACCTCATCCTAAAGAATATTGAACATTCACAAGGGCGTATTCTACCCTTGTCTTAGACCCACCTTTACACAAAGCAGTCACTCTCCCATCTACCCCATGTAAACATATTTTACACTTCCAACATAAAAACAGCTGAGTGCTCTCAGTAACGTATCTTATTATATACCATAAATACCAACACTATCAACATTGCCTCTCTCAGTTTTATCATTAGCTTTTCTTAGGTCCATGTATGCCACATACAGCTGTGACCAGTTTTCAGATTTCTCACATACCTGTTTATCAGTAACCCTGTTCCTTTTTTAAGCCCCCACACCTCTTCCTCTGTCAGCCCTCCTCTCATGTACTTTCTCAACCAAATTCCTACCATATATCATCCATGGTGTATTGAGTAATCTTTTGTCTTGTGATTCTCTGTTAACTCTTTCACCTTAGCCTTTATACAATTTAACTATTATTCGTCGCGCTCATCCTTGAGGAGATTTTCCCGTCATCCAGACGTACCTTGGAAACCTTGGTCAGCCGCTTGTTCACATGATAACTACTATCTTGCCACTCTATCTCCTTGTAATCTTATCAGTTCTTAGTCTTTCATTCTTCAGACTCATAATTTTCCTCCTTACGTTCTCAATTGTCATTTCCATAGAAGTTCTTAACCTGAAACTAACCCTTTTCACTCTTAAGTCATTCAGCTCTGCCCGATAGTAACAAATACTCACTCCCCTGACTCAGGAAGTGAACTTCAGATAGTATCTCCCAATCTGCATCCTATATTCTGTGATTCACAATCCCTTTAATCTTTTTGACTACTTTTGACTAGAACAAATTTTATTTCTCCTTATTTATAATATATATATATTATATATATATATATATATATATATATATATATATATATATATATATATATATATATGTGTGTGTGTGTGTGTGTGTATATATATATAATATATATATTATAATGTATATCACTGACAGGTATCGAGTATCTGTAATAAAGATTTTTATGAACTGCAAATGAATCTCGGGAACCTCTGTAAAACCATGTCGGTAACAGAAAAATTCATTCGTATTTTCCCATCCTGAACTCACTCCGCACACTCCTAAAACCTTCTGAAGTTGATAATTCCCTCAGCATGTACGTTTGTAGTCTTTACTTTCCTTACGAGTTTTTCTCCACTTATCTGCACAGCCCACCACCAGCCTCAGCCTGAATCATATCAAAAAGGGATTGAAGGAGAATATTAGACTATAGCAACAAGCAGACATTCCCACTTTTTATTTATTTATTTATTTTCTTCGTCTCCTTTTTCGTCCGTCAGTCATCATCAAATTGGAATCAGGCTAATTGAATCCTAACGTCGTAATCACCCACTTTGTCACTAACGGGGATTAACGACCTTGAAGGAATCGCGCCGTCTAGGAATTGAAAATGATTTGATTGTTTGACGAGGGTCATTTGTCACATTCAAAGGGAAATGGAAAAATGAAATTATTCATCCCAGGGCTCATACGAAGATGCGTTCTGAGTAGAGGGTGATAATGATGATTGCTGTTGATGATGATGATTAGTGATAGAAGGAAAGACTTGAAGTGGTGCGTGATTTATCATACGCGCCCAATAGGGAGCGATCATTTGTCGTTTTAACGCGGCGATAATTGGCTGGATCCAATAACTAAATAGGCTGGGGCTGAATGTCGTGATTTGGATCGTCAAAGATTGAATCCTGGTCTTGTGCTTTGTCTGCATCATCCTTCCACAAAGTCTGCGTTCACTATTTTTGCCTTTAAATTGTTTCCTAATTTCATACCGGTCGTGTACATAAATGAAGAGAGAATGAAGTTTAAATAGAATGACAGACTTTCTGTAGAGTTTTCATGATACTTCTCAAACTCTGTTGAATGAGCTCAGCATCACTCAGCTGAAGTGGTTAATCGCATAGCAGCCGGACGTTTCCACATTGATATCCAATGTAGCCCCAAAGCGTCGAACCTTTCCTCTCAGGACGTAGCAGTCATTCCGTTTCCCCCTTTTAATAGTAATGCCTTTCAAAACTAATGCGGAATCGAAGGCCAGAATCAATGTCGCCCCAACAACTCCGCGACTGTGTTTGTGCAAACAAGCGCTACGACTTCCACCAAGGCAATTTCAGCTGGAGGACAATAACGACCCGTGACCAAACAAAGTCCGGTCATTTGGGGTCCCTCCCCGCTCCCCTAACCCCCATCCACCAAGCTGTTTATCCAACAGTGTCAAACCCAATTCTTGCTGATTTATCGCTGCTCAAAGTCTTTGGTTCACATGGCGATTACCGCCGGGATATTTGGCACGGAAAGCAGTCATGATTCTCTCAGATCATTGCTGGGTTGAGGAGGAATTGATTTGTTTCTGGTCGTTTATGGCTCCGATTCCATTAGGATTTACTTGGATTTCTTCGGACGATAATGGCCAATGCATGTATTTTAGGTAATGGTGTTGACTTTCGTATTGGAGAACGAATGTTACAGGTGAAAATCGTTTGCTCTATTTTCTTTCTTTTATATTCATTACATTTCTGGAGATTTCAGTCATGTTAATCCACTTGAAGCATTGGAACGGAAAAAGATTACAATATAGCGATGTTCGATAGCTTTCGGGAACTACTTCGAAGATATTAGTAAAATCACTATGCCACGACTCATGACATTGTGAGCGCAATTTATACATACATATAATATATATATATATATATATATATATATATATATATATATATATATATATATATATATATATATATATATACACACATATACAACAATATATATATACATATATATATATATATATATATATGTATACATATATATATATATATATATATATATATATATATATATATATGTATATATATATATATATATATATATATATATATATATATATATATATATATATATATATATATATATATATATATATATATATATATATATATATATACATATATATATATACCATATATACTGTCAAGTCTCCAACAGCTGAATTAAAAGACACGAAATTGCCAGTGCAGAAATCTGCTAAGACATCAGAAACCTTCTGACTCTACCAGAAGATTTGCCAGTAGTGCATCTACCTCCTCTGTCTCCTCCATTTCACCCATGATGACTTTTTTACCAAATAGTGATCCTGTGTCTCCTCACTTTGTAACCGTCCTTCTCCCATGTGCGTTATGAGGAGAATTAATCTCAGACGCTGCCATCCTTTTCCTTGAAATGCTCTGAACGGCCAAATTTCCTGTTTTCTTTGCCGTAACATTTACTCTCTCATACCTTTAATACATGTGAGTCAGCCACATTCATTTATGCCGACTATTGCTCCCGTCTTGACCTCATTAAATTTAGCCTTACTCCCATTCATTTTTAACTGTCTAATACCAGAGGCACACTTAAACTCTCAGTAGTTTATGCAGCTTCTCATCACCATGACCAGTTAACACTATGTATCAGTCATCTGCAAACACCTGTCCCACCATCCTCAGCTCACGAATTTTCTTGTACCCTACATACTTGCATTTTCATTATCTGTTCTTCCTCCGACTCCCCTCAAAACGGTATCTAAAACAAGTTTAACAAACCATGAAAAAACAAACATCCTTGTCTGAGACACAATTCTTCAATAAGCCTCTCTCTCTTTCCGTTGTGCATAGTTAAATATATGCTTCATTTTCTTAACAACATTTTGTACTCCTGCGCATTTGGAATGGTATTACGGTTCATGGAGCTAAGAGCCTTTTATACATGTACATACATACATTTATCACGTTCCATAACTTCGTGAATCAGTTATACACACACACACACACACACACATACATATATACACACACACACACACATATATATATATATATATATATATATATATATATATATATATATTATATATTGATAGCGTCATGGCCTTTCTTTTCAGAAACTAAAGGTGCGATCCCGATGTGTCAGAAATTTATATATATATATATATATATATATATATATATATATATATATATATATATATATATATATATATATATATATATATATATATGTGTGTGTGTGTGTGTGTGTGTGTGTGTGTATGTGTGTATTTTATATTTATTTGTATATATATAATATATATATATACAGTACATGTATATTATACATGTGTATATTTATAATATATGTATATATAAATATATATACATATAATTTTATCTGTATATACAATATATAAATATATATATATATATATATATATATATATATATATATATATATATATATATATATATATATATATATATATATATACATACATATATAAATATACACAATAAGGACACGCCTGATAAAATGTAAGTTAGTCCCAGTTGTAATCTTATTAAAGCAGCTAGTTTTAATATGGAAAATGCAAATGAAATACTATTATGAGAGGCTGTTAGCATATGGTGCTCCATAAATATTAGCCTCGCCAACACTAGTTCCCTCGACTCGACTTACATTGACAGCCTCCTGATTCCTTCCACTACCACCTCCTTCTCCTTCCTTCCTAGGCCTTAGCATCTAATCCTTTCCCCCTACCCCTCGCGTTCCCCTTAATGCCACCACCACCACCCCCACCCCCTACCCCGACCCCCTCTTATCCCCGGTAGCGTTCAGGCGCCTCCCACCCGTCCACCGCCACCCGTAATACAGACTTGTCCATTTAATAAAAGTTGGCCAAGTCAGAAAAACTCCTGCACCCAATTCCAATTTTGCATACGACACTGATGAAGAAACAAGTTTGAGCGCAACCGGACCCCGAGATTTTCCCATATTTCCTTTTAATTAAGAAGTTATGACTTTTGAAAAATGTTTTAATAAAAAAAGTCTTTTGTGAATTTTTTTTTTTTTATTTTGAGTCAAAAGTCACAGTTCTCTTGTTCCGATATTGAGAGAATGAAGAGCTTGCCAATTGAAAAAGAAATGAGGCGTCTTTGTTCTCAGTTTCTATAATTGTTTAGCATATGTAAAGGAGAAGGAGAAGAGACACTTATGCACGTACACACACAGTATGCCAATATGAAATGGAAGAAATGATTTTCATTTTCCTTTACTTTCAGTTTCGGACTTCTAGAGGTCTGCGGTTCAAAACCGCAGCCGACTGGTTTCTATAATCCCGGGATTATTGTTTAGCTTAAAACTGCAAATGGATGTTACAGTTACACACACAAAAAACAAAGTGCTTCTAAAAACATAACAAACATCTCACACGTCTGGAACTCTCGCCATACAATAACTTCGCTGCTGGGGGAAGAAAGGGCGTTGGGTCGGGTACACATGAAACACAGTACCGGGGTCTAAGCGATGTATCAGGCATCGTATATACAAAAATGGGAATAAATATACGTTAAAAGAATATATATATATATATATATATATATATATATATATATATATATATATATATATATATATATATATATATATATATATATATATATATATATATATATATATATATATATATATATATATATATATATATATATATATATATATATATATATATAGTATATCTGCTAATGACACTTGAATAACTTAATTTTCTATATCAAATGAGACCCATTTGGTTATCCACCTCAAGCAATTCATATTCATCAAGAAAATTTTCCTTTCATCTAACGGATAACTTATCTGTTTCTCATATAATTAAAAAACCATTCAGACGCGTCTAAAAGTTCATGCACGATACATTGTCTGTCGTAATTGCAGTTGCTATCGTTAAATAATATAATAAAGTATCCTTGAACATCAATAGTGTTAATGAAATACCTGTAAACCATCAGTGATTCTCCCCTGTCTCACTTAAGTGGAGTTAGTTCAGTGGAGATAAATTCTATAGAATTTTATACATCTATACAAACAAAACTCAGCTATAAAAAATCGAAACCTTTGTTCTTCAATTCCACGCGATCATAGAATTGGTGTCAGACGCTCTCTGCCCTAGCCTCCACTGTTTTATACCTCCCCCCCAAGACGCTCTCTCCTAGCCCCCTGTTATATACCTCCCCCCCAACTCCTCCCCTACTCGAGATTTTCGCGTATCATATCATTTGCTCTCCAGGTTTCTCACTTATGGAACTGTTAACATCACTGCAATGCAGTTATCACAAGCAACTAGAACACTTAACAGTAAGACAGACAAGTTCCTGGATATCCTGCAAGTCGAACCAAGATGCAGTGCCAATGGTGATGCCCCTGACCACAATAAAGGGTGCAATTCCAGCTCGTCTGACTCATTGTGTCAGTCCCGTAGTCAGATCAAACACCATTGCTCTAAATAACTGCAACGAATAAAACATAAGCCCATGCAGGGGAGGACCTCGACGAGGCAGTATCTCACCCCTGAAAAAAGAGAAATCGATCTACCTGTGGACCTCTCTCTCTCTCTCTCTCTCTCTCTCTCTCTCTCTCTCTCTCTCTCTCTCTCTCTCTCTCTCTCTCTCTCTCTCTCAACAACTGAACGCACAATTTTCGATCACCAAACTAAACAGGAGGGAAGGATGTAGTTGTGTGTTTGCTGGCCTTAGCATTAAATTAGGTACCAGCGTACATATATATATATATATATATATATATATATATATATATATATATATATATATATATATATATATTATATATATATATTGTCATAAACTAGCCCTTGGCTTGGTGAAAAATTGAAACAAAATTATAATGATGCTGCCACGAAACCAAGAGAGCCCAGTTTATGAGCAAAAGGACAAGTTATTTGAAAACTTACCTTACATTTTCCTAGATTTACAATTGAATGGGGAAGGTCCCCATATGGGAATTTAGAATTCTTTTACAATTTACAGGGATTTATTTACAGACACTTAGCAAATCAACAATTAGACATGACACAACATAATCACTAAGGGGCAGATTCAGTATAGGACACAGGGAACAATGATGCAATGATTTGGCAACAAGCAAGTGGATTAAAAATGGGGCCAATCTGCAATACAATCAGTTCAATGATAATAATAACATTCAGTCTTGCCCTGATTACATGAAATAGTCTCAGGTAATGCAAATGATGGAATTCCAGGATGGGAGAATAATTCATATGAACATTTGGGCCACAACGGAATTCGTAACTGACTGCGACCAGGAATTGTCGGGATTTTGGTTGCAGACGAGATACTGAAGCATGGATAGCAATCGTTCCGCGTGTGCACCCCTGAAAGAGACGTTCTCAGTTAGGAATGACAGTATACACTGAAGGAGATGGAATTCCCCTATGAAATATCACCCAATACACGTTCTTAAATACAAAACATAACGTAGCCTAGAAGGTGATTATAATGAAATCACGTATGCACAATCTGAGAATCGGAGCAGCGTAGGATTTAACAATGAACACATGATCGCACTCACACAAAGATAAAATTAACACTGATATAGCTTAACCTAAATAGCCATTAAATTGCACTGGTGGAGGGATAATTGATGGTTATCACGGGTCTTTACTTGAATTCAAGGTACGTTAAATGGCAAGGCATGGGATACAGGCAGGATTCTAACAAAGGGAGGATTGCTGTGTGGAGGAAGAGGGTAAAGTTTAAAGAAATGGAATTTTAAGGAGTTTAAGTAAAGGGGAAGGGCTGGTCTTGACTACTTGCAACGTACAGAACCTTTATGACTGTTGTTGGAGCCTACAGCCATTCCAGATGTCCGTCGAAGTTAGTTCAACCAGCGGAGCAGGAAAAATGCAGCACGTCTGCTACAGCTGAGGTCAGAGCAGTCCCTGCTTGCTTTTCAAAAGCATGGCTTCTTCGAGCGTCTGGCGTCGGGCCTACCCGTACCTGCAAGCATGTCAAAAGGACCAGCAAAGAGGGCATAGGAAAAACACACTTATCATTGTATGCCTACAGATCAGAATTCTACCTGTTCCCTAGCGCTAAATGGCCCTTTTGGCCTCCCCTATCCCTACATGTCTCCCCATCGCATGATGGGGGAAAGGGGGTTTGTATTGTTTGCTGGATTGCGCGATGTTGGTGGGGGGGTTAAGGAGGCCTAGCTAACGGCTGTTGACTGGTTCAAGTAAGTGTGGTTTTTATGCGACGCCCGCCAGATTCCCAGAAATAATAGGCAGGAATAACAGATTATTTCAAAATTACATAATGAAATCAAAGTTACAGAAAGGAGGGAGGTTTATTCTTGACTATATATATATATATATATATATATATATATATATATATATATATATATATATATATATATATATATATATATATATATATATATATATATATATATATATATATATATATATATATATATATACATATAAATATGTATATATATATTAAATATATTTATATATATGTATATATATAATAAATATATTTATTATATAGAGATATAATATGTATATTTATAATTGTGTTTATTAAGAGAGAGGGAAAAAATGTGTTTTACTCTGTTGATAAAAAGTCCCTTCCGCCCTCCCTTCCCCGGAGTCGAAACTATTCAGAATTTATACGTTTTCGGACGAGGAATCAGGACCAACAGTAAGTAAAAACAAACTAGAAATAACGAGAGGGAAAAGAAAAAAAGTCAGTTTCTAAGAAGACATTCAGCTAGTTGTCCTGAAATTTTAAAAGAATTTGCATATTATTTTTTCTCCTAATCCATATATATAATTGCCTATTGCTAATGTGGAGAACTTAGGGATAGGGGTTGGACGTTTGTGAGTTACGATATCCACCGTCAAGTACCAGTGAACGATATACTTAAAGCCTTGAATGTATGCCTGTTAGTCTTAAAATTTGCTTGACAGAAACCATTCACGCCTCAGCCAGACATATAAACCTAAGTACATTGGAGGAAAACGAACTTTACGTCTTTAGATGACAATGGAAAGCAAATTTTGTCAAAGAAGTGTTTGATTTGCCATTCTTTGAAAGTTGCTAAACGCAGTGGAGAGCTATGCCAGGAATTTATAAGCCGTA
>NC_089755.1:22417676-22437676 GCF_040412425.1 Macrobrachium rosenbergii
TAGAGTATCTTGTAAAAAGTGGCATGTACATTATATATATATATATATATATATATATATATATATATATATATATATGCGTATGTGTGTGTGTGTGTGTACATATATCAATGCAATACGAAGGAACGCGTGCTTGAGAATATCAATAAATCCACGTGAAAAGGTGAGTGAATACAGTGGTAAATATATATGTGTGTGTGTTTTATCTACTATATATATATATATATATATATATATATATATATATATATATATATATATATATATATATATATATATATAAAATGTACAAATAACCAGTTGGTTCTTAGCCACGTAAAATAAGTCTAATCCTTCGGGCCAGCCCTAGGAGAGCTGTTAATCAGCTCAGTGGTCTGGTAAATCTAAGGTATACTTAACTTAACTTGCCACTTTTTACAAGATACTCTAAAACTTCTCTAATTCTTCACACCTTTTGGTTGCGCTTGTCACTCACTTGTCCGAGATACAAATGCAAGATTATAGAATAATTATGACGTCCTTAGCAGGATTCGAACCCGCATTCAGAGTATCAGATCGAGGTCATGTTTCCGGCCTCGTAGTCAGGTAGGTAGTATCCTGACCTCGTTTTGAAACTCTGGTTGCAGGTTCGAATCCTGGCATCAGAATTACTTCATATTCTTGCATTTAGATGTAAGGCTTTTTGGTGACAAGCATATCCAAAAAGGAGTGAAGACTTTGAGAAATTAAGATGGCAATGTGGTTATTACACACACACATACGCACATATATATACATATATATTTATATATACATATAAATATATATATTTACATATATATATAAATATATATATTTACATATATATATATATATATATATATATATATATATATATATATATATATATATATATATATATATATATATATATATATAACACATCAGGCTAACATCAACATAGCCATCCTCCAAGTGCCTGTATTCGAGTTTATATATTTGTTGAGAGAGAGGAAGATTTGTGGGAAGCCTTGATTACATAAACGCGTACCAAGCACAGAAGCAGAACATGAGACCTAATCATTAATTATCAAGTAGCGTGTGAGTTCGAGGATGAGAAAGAGCTGTAAGGAGTAGGAGGAGGAGGAGGTGGTGTCAGTTACACCCTCAACACCCACCAGGCACCAATGGTAACTGGACATGTCAAACAAACACTGAGCATCCACCATCGCGTGGGAACCAGCCTCAAGACCTGCTTCTTCTTGCTACGCCCTGCCTGACCTGAGGACCTGTGCTATGCTGCCTGGGTCCCCCAGACGAGAAGGATGTGCACGAGAGAGAGAGAGAGAGAGAGAGAGGAGGGAGGGAGTGATGGAATAATATATGGAAAAATGACAGAGAAAGTGAGAGATGGAAAATTTCTGGAGGAATAGAGGAGAGGGAGAGATGGAATAATAGCTAGAAGAATGACAGAGAAAGTGAGAGAGATGGAAAAATTTATGGAGGAAAGGAGAGAGAGAGAGAGAGAGAGAGAGAGAGAGAGAGAGAGAGAGAGAGAGAGAGAGAGAGAGGCAAGGGGTTAGATGAGCTCTCATGGAATGGCGTTGAGGTGAGGGGGAGGGGGGAGCATGACCCATGGAATGAGAGGGTTATGATTAAGGTTGATTAACATTCCATATGACTTGGAGATCAATCAAGGCGGATATCATGGAAGTGGATGTGGGTGTCGGACGATGCTGGTTTTGTTTTTTTCCCTTTTTCTCCTCTGTGCTCATGTTTCGTGACCCTTTTTGAAAGTCTGGTGAACGTTTCCTTGCTTGAAGTTTCTTTTCGATGTCGTATATTTAACCTTTTCAGCTTTCCGATGTTTCCTTTTTGGACCTTCATTGTTTTTGTCTAATTGTTTCACATTTGGTAACTTGTTAAACCTTCCATCTTCTGGCTTTTTATTTTTATGTCTTCTCTATGATTCTTAGTTTCTGACCGTTTTATTTCTTCATTTTTTTAACATTTTTTTTATGTCATTCTATGACTCTTCTTAATGGCTGACTTTATTTAAGTTTATTTTTTTATGTCATTTTGTCACATTTCTTTATTTCATAGCGTTTGGTGCTTTTGTCTTATTTTGTCTCCTTCATGGTCTCCCTGAAACATTTCTTGATGTTCCCGGTTTTGCCTCAATTTTGTGACACTTTTCTCGGCCTCTCTCGACTCTATTTTTAGAGACTTAGCATTTTTCTCTTGATGCCAATGTACTGAATATATCCACTATTTGTCTCAAGCATCAGCTTTTTTTTTAATAAATTAGCTATTTATAGTTATATTCATTTTAACAATTTCATTTTAGTTTATCTCGTTTCCAACGGGCTCTGCGGTTGAATTGTAATATAACGAGTACCTAGAGATGAAACTTTAGTTTTTATTATTCGTATTTAATACCAGGATTCAGCAGTAGCGTAACATAACATAACAACATAATCAAAATGATTTCTATTCATCAAATGATATTCAGAACTTATTCTTTTTTTTTTTTACCATTTTTGGTGTTCTCATAATTTCAGTTTTGCATTCGAATGTAATTAGCTTTAGTTTTTATCTTTTTCGAAAAAAATGTATGTATTTAGTATCAACGATAGCGTTATGATTCCACTTTTAAATAGCTTCGTTTTAGTTAATCTTGGAGTCTTCTGTCCGTACAATTGATATTGTTTATCAAGCTGTTCAAACTCTAACATATAACAATTATTGCTACTGCTACCACTACTGATAAATTTTTGAGTGGAATGATAGCAGTATAGTACTGACAACACTATTGATATGGATAATAATAGCCAAGCGCTTCACCGATGCAAGATCAGACATCACGCTAAGATGAAAAACTAATGTTCCTTTGAGACACTGCCAGTAGTGGGGACTGATGTATTCCAAGAACTCCTCTAGACAACTTCAAGTAAATGTCGTCCTTGTTAGACATTGCACTGCATTGCACGGCCATTTGACTCGAGGGCCCTCCATCGCACGCACTCAAGTACACGGTATCCAGTAATCTAAGCAACGGGGTTTTGAGTTGCTTTGATTATTAGGGCAAAAGTGTTTATAATTGGCGTTAATGATTCGTGAAACTGGTAAATGATATTCAGTTCATGCTCCGAAATTTAATTTTGTTTGTAATACCGTTTTTCTTTCCTCCATATTCTTTTCTTTTCGTGCATTCCGTTTTTTCTCATTTCATTATCGATTTATTGAGATTGCGTTATTGTTTAAGTTTTTGTGAGGTGTCTGAGATTCGTTCAATTTTGTTTACCATCTTATTCACTTAAAGACAGATTTTATTTCGTGTTTTTCTCTTCTCAGTACTGAGCGTTTTTCTGTATATGCCTCTGAACTGGAGTGAATTATTATTATTATTATTATTATTATTATTATTATTATTATTATTATTATTATTATTATTATTATTATTATTTTATTATTATATTTTCTCAATGTATAGTCGTCTTTCCTTTTAATATGCAGATTCTTTTTATTTACTATATTGGATTTCTTTCTTGTTTACACATTCAACTTTATTATATACGTACCGTATAATTCACTTGTCATTTATTTATTCGTCTATTTAGTTTTCGGTCTTGATTCTTGTTTCCTGGTCAGTTTGTCAGTTTGGGAATTGTTCCTGTGGTATAACTTTCATAATATTCGGGATATTGATAACGAAGAATGATAAAATGGAGGCATTTCAGCTTTCTGTATATCACTCCTACTGTATTCGTTGTGTGCAACGGTTTAATACATATATATATATATATATATATATATATATATATATATATATATATATATATATATATATATATATATATATGTATATATGTGTATATATGAATACATATATAATATATATATATATATATATATATATATATATATATATATATATATATATATATATATATATATATATATATATATATATATATATATATATATATATATATATATATATATATATATATATATTTATTTATATATAAAATTTATAAAACGGATATATATACATATATATTTGTATATATAAATATGTGTATGTATATATATGTATATATGTATGTGTGCGTGTGTGTTATACTTTATCACTTTATCACCAGTGTCTGGGTATTGCCATGATTTCCAGACTTGCTTCTGACATTCATCTGTGCCAGGCAGCCTGGTTTTTGTGTATCTGCTTGTTAATAGACTTGATCATTGGCATAAAACAAATTCCATGTGATCTGAAGCAAAGAGAAGGGCTTAAACAACTCGTGGATATGAAATGGGAGAGTTGTATTATCATCTCCATGCTAGTGATTAGGCCGTGTCATGACTGATAATTTACCTAAAACGTGAATGTTTATCCAAACTATTTTTTCTGTTATTCGAAAAAGGTCATAAAGAAACTGCGGCATTTTAGAGTGGTGAGTGCTAGTTTACTGTATTTGTTGACGATAATTTCCTCCTTGAAGTACCGCTGTTTTTGTTATAAATTTGTTTCAATCAACCCGTACCAACGTACTGCACAATTTCGTTAAGACATATCGGGCATTTTTGGCGTTTCCAGAGATGCGTAAGTGAATGATGTTAAGAAATGCTATTGCTTCCAGAAGTCAGAGTCATTGCTTCCATTTGAGTATTTTAATGCCCTCCTTCAAACCTCTCAGGAGTTGAATCCTAAACTTTTAGTCCATTCATAAGCATATGAGTAGCGCATTACATAATGCATAAATAACACGAGTAACGTTGAGATTGCAACGGCGTACGGACGCTTTTATAAACCATAAAATTAGCACAACTTTTTTGTCTGTCGTAATCATAAAGACAGTTCATTCGTTGCGTAAACAGAAAGAGATGAAGAGTCTTAAGTGGACAGGAAAATGAAGTGTCATGAAAGGGGCTCGGAGAGGCACCGCTTCTTGCCCAAATAAACAAGCCCACTTTTGTTTTGTGCTTCCGCCATGATCACACCATTCCCAGCTGCAGAGACGACAGTGGAATTAGCTGTGTCTTTCATCTGCAAGCCCACTTTGCACATATTTTCTTACATAAAAACTGATGGATTTCGCAAGACACATAGTTTATAATATATACGTACGTATATAATACCAGCACACAGTCATGCTCACACACACATGTATATATATATATATATATATATATATATATATATATATATATGTATATATATATATATATATGTATATATAGATATATGAATTATGTATATATATATATATATATATATATAATATATATATATATATATATATATATATATATATATATATATATATATATATATATACCACCATATGACTGTTTCTCATTGAATGGGTGACGCCTGAGGGTGTTAGCCATGTTGATTTCAGGTTTATTATGAGAGGGTGGGATGATGTTGCTTGTCCTTGTCATTGCTGACTCGGCAATGATGTTACCAAAGTCCTTTTCCCCGATGAGCATTGGGTCGGGTAGAGGAAGGGGGCCAGGGTGATCGGTACTCAAAAAGACGTTAGCCGTCTGGTTTCCAGGAAATCTTTTTGGGGATTGGATTGTCATCCCCCTATCCTTCTCCTTACTGTTTGCCACTCACTGTTTAGGTCTTGACAGGTACAATAATACCTGAAACTGAAGCCAAGGCATGTCAGGTTATGTCGGAAATCAAACCAGTTTCTTCTCGCTGTTGAAGTGAGTGTTCTAAGACCACTCTGGTAGAGCAATTTAACATTGATCCAGTTATCTGATCATAAATTACGTACCTGCTTATTAGTGGACTGTGGTAGTCAGAGTTGTGAGGAGAGGGATATTGGCTATAGGACATATTAACATGTAAATGCCACCTGGATACAGCCTGCAAGTTTCTCAGCAGCCATTGAGGGATGAGGTTGTTAGCTCCACTGCTATGAATTCACTGATGGGTAGACTGGTGGACGGCTTGTTATAATGATCTGCTGACCTAGTAAACGTGCACTGAAGGTTGCACCCACTAGCCATAGTAGGTATTTTGGCTGATTGTACCTTCCAGTGGTGAGTAGAGGGGTCACTGCCTCCCTATCTGTGTGCCTAGTTGTCGTGCGAAACACCCCAGATCCTGCGGTGCTTCAGCTGTTAAATGATGCTGTGGCTTCCATCAACAATCACAATTACCAAGAAATCTTTGTGTGTATGTGTGTGTGTGCATGCGTGTGTATCTGTTTGTTTTGAGTTGCCATGGAGCCAACCAGTAATTATGCTGAAACCATAATTATGCTACAAGTTGAACTAATATAGTAATTGTCGGATGCAATCATGCCTAGTCGCGCTTCATAACTTAATTTAATACCTCGAGTAGCACTCATAATCATGGTTCCATGGGATACCTAATGACTAAGGCTCTGAGTGGTGCTAAGAGCTTGGCTTTAATTAACACTAAAAAGTCCTTCAAATAAAGTAAACACCAACATTGTGGGTGACTATTAGCTAAGGCCCTGAGAGTTACTAATAACCATGATACCGAGAGGCATGATAGCTAGAACTCTCAAGTGGCTCTAATATCTTGGTTTCTAAATGACACTAATTGCGAGATTCCAGGTTACCCAAGTAACTGAGATTTCAAGTGTCACAAACAGCTGGTGCTCCAGGTTACTCGAGTAGCCATGGATCTAAGCAATGCCAAGAAACAGTCCTTTCAACTGACACGAATAGTTTTGGCTCCAAGTCATATAGTCATACTCTGCGTGACAATAAAGGTGAAACACTGACTCAAACAGCTTGGCAAAATAGGTAATAACTAGGTTCTTAAGCTATGTTATGGTGCCAAATGGCAGCAGTAATAAAGTCCCAAGTGTCGTATTGATAACTTCCTTTTAAGAGACATTAACAACTATGGCTTCAAGTAATATCAGAGCCTGGATGCATAAATACCCAATAGGTAAGTCTTTGGAGTCAACGATGGTAGATATCTCCCTTGTTACCGGTTTCGGATACGGGTAAAGAAATAATTAGGATAAGGATAAAGAAATATTTAGTCGCATGTGCAAGAATTGGCTTAAGTGATGCCATTCTTCTAAGTTCTGATTATTCATAGTAATTTCCGGTAAGAATAACTGAAAATACAGTACTATTTCACGAACATCACTTCGACCCAAGTAAATGTTACGATGAGGTTAAGATGTACCGCATATTTACAGGTGTTTCCGGCATATTGACTTTCGTAATAGAAGTTTCCTCCCGAAGAAAAGAACCGTTATGTATCCGGATCGTAATTTTCAGTGCTTAGTTTTTTTTTCTATTGTCTGGTCATGTTCACCTTTATATCTTAGGGAAGGAGGTTCATTTATGGATGTAATATTTTCTGCATTTCATCAGTTTATGGCTAACGCTGAATGAAAAAGAAACAGATAATTATAATTAGGATATTGGTAAAACTGTTGTAGTCGGAAATTTCGAGTTCCATTCTTAATATACTAATGACCCATTCTTAATATACTAATGAATCAAAGATAATTTGCTTGTAGCATATATGGCTTGCTGTTTCATTTCCCTCTTACTAACAGTTTTACATATATTCAATTATATTTCGTTTTTATATAAATTTCAGTAATCAGTAATCAAATTTATTAATGATACTCCAGTTTCCCAACATGAAAATGTGTAGCCCATCGTTTTTGTGACATCACTCCCAGACTGTTTCACGCAAGACCTTCTTCTGGCGCCAACTGCCCAATACCTTTTCTCTCTGCAGTATATGTATTCTTTCATAAGATAGATAAAAATAGAATTTCCTCTCCTCGTTCAAGTTATACTGGACGAATATAAGTGAATATATATGCGTCTTTTAACTCCTGCTACAAATACAGGCTATTAGCAAAATGCTGAAAGATACCAGAAAACCTGCGGTATGACACCTCCCTGAAATCCCGTCGGTCAATCACAGGAAAGAGAAAGCAAAGCGATAGGATAATTCAGACAAAGGAGCAGACGTATCAAATCTCGTCATTATTACGCACTGGAGCATGTTAGGGAGAATCCACAAATGTATAGACTCGTTTGTATTTTCCCAAGAGCCGGCTTCCAATGAGGCGTTATTTCTTTCTTTTTTTCCGAAAAACGGTTCAGGTTTAGACACCACCGCCCTATGACAGCTGTCACAACATTGCCAAGAGGCTGTCAGACCCTACAGAAGGACTCTTCCTTAAAAAAAAAAAAAAAAAAAAAAAGGATTCGACAGCAAAAGGGAAAGGGAGGGATATTCCGAAAAGTCAAGGTTAAGCCTTTAACCAATTAGTATAGAACGTTGAAGATTGATGGGGGTTTAAATTTCGTCTACCTCCTTCATGCTTTTATTATTATTATTATTATTATTATTATTATTATTATTATTATTATCGTTGTTGAAATTGTGAAGAACTTAACCACTTGAAGGATCCATAACATTGCCCTTACAGCGTTTCGACTCTCTCGGGAGGCGTTTGTAAACGTTATCGTGAAAATGTTATGGATCTTATAAGTGGGTGGCTCCATCGTCATGGCGACTTTTCCCAAATGTACCACAATGTCGACTCGTTACAATTATTATTATTATTATTATTATTATTATTATTATTATTATTATTATTATTATTATTATTATTATGCCACAGTAGTGTTAGAAACATGCACAGAGTTAAAAATGATAATGAGAGACTTTCAGATACTACACCGTATCCCTGATGAGGGATACGGAGTAGTGTCTGAAAGTCTCTCCTTATCATTTTTAATTCTATGCATAAATATTTTTAACGCTACTGTGGCTTTTAATTATCTATATTACATCCTCGTTACAGGGTTCCCTGGTTAATTATTATTATTATTATTATTATTATTATTATTATTATTATTATTATTATTAACAACTTACAATCGTATGGGTTAAGCCCTCTGGCCTTGAGGTAGCTTATCAAGCGTCCTCAGATAAAATGCCGACATATAAAAAAGAAAAATAAGCTATTACGGAATAGAGTATAATAAACACACACACACACACACACACACATACATATATATATATATATATATATATATATATATATATATATATATATATATATATATATATATATATATATGTGTGTGTGTGTGTGTGTGTGTGTGTGTGTGTAATCATTCATTCAGAAGTGGAGCCTTATTCGTATGGAACAAGGAACAAAGAAAAATCAGTTATGAGAAAAGCAAAAATGAATTAACGAATTTAGAAAGAAATAGATAAAATTGTAAGTACAGGGGAAATTATAAAAGACAAACATTATTGCTTTAGGGTAGTAATGCATTACAGCTTTGCTTGAACTTTCAATGTTCCAGTTACACACCATCCTCGGGGAGACTGTTCCACAGTCCAACAGTGTGAGGATTAAAGAACCTCCGTAACTGAGACGTTGGGTAGCGAGGCAGCATACTGGTGCTGCCGTTCAGCAAATAGGATCGTAGATCAGCTGTGAAAAAGTGACAAACAAGAAGCCATCCGTCGATGATCCAAGTCAAAACTGCTAATATTAGGAAACAGAAGCCTACCTGCACGAACCACTCTGTCTAAAGGTGATAAATCTCTGGCAGAAGCAAACATCCACACCGGAGAACAGTATTCTAGTAAAGGAAGGACAAATGACCTACAGCAGGTTGCATTGATTTTATCACTGTTATAAATATATGAGGCATTACGTACACTTCTAACTTCCGTGCCGCATTTGCTGACATTTTCAATAGATATTTCCCAAAAGTAAGGTGTGAGTCAAAAGTTACACCAGGAAGAATAGTTGTAGGTTCAGATTCATTTGGCAGAGCCCCATCCACCTGAAGGGGAGGATGAGGTGGAAAATCTGTACGATCTGCTAATCAAGAGTGTTTTCGTTTCACTGGTGCTCAGTCTAATACCACATCAATTACACCATTCAGTAATCCGCTCCGTGTCACGACTGAGACTAAGGGCAGCTCCATTTCTCATAAGAGACTTTACTATACCCAAAAGTGTTGCACCGTTAGAATACTGAACAATCTTGTTTTCCAGGCCAACAACCAAATCACTTGCATACACTAAAAATAACAGTGGACCAAGAACACTACCCTGTGGAACTGCGAACACAATGGGTCTTGATTCGCTAAAGATTCCATCAACAGCAACTTGCTGCTCTCTAACTGAAAGGAAATCTTGAAGTATACCTAAAGCATATTCCCCTCTACAAGATTCTGAAGTTTATAAGTAAGTGCCTGCAATTTACTAAATCGAAAGCAGCACTAAAATCTATTTGAATTACTCTACACTCAAAACCCTAATCAAGGTTCTCTTGCAAATGGCATGTCAAGTCTTAAAGAGCGTCACGGGGACCTAACTGCATCCTATTTGCATGTTAACTGTCAGCTAACAATCCTTTAGATTCCACATACTTATAGAGTGGCTGAAAAATAAGTTTTTCTGCAACTTTGGAGAGCACAGGGAGAATAGAAATTGGCCTGTAGCTACTGCAGTCTCCAAATATGTTACTCTTTGGAACAGGCACTGTATTGCTATATCGACCTAAAATCTATAGAATCTACTAATCTTGGAAGACAACACACTATCAGCCTTTTTAAAAAACATAGGGAAGAAACTATCAGGATCTTATCCACCCCAGCTATCACGATTATCAAGAATTTTCTTAACATCCCTAGAGCAAATTGCAAATTTTGTAAGAATAGGTTCAGGATGACAAGTATCAGGGAAAGGTGATATCTTCAGCTGAATACTTAGCTTCCAAAACTCGATGAAGCAGTTCAGCCTTTTCCTTAGTGCCAGGAACCAATCTACCATCATCTGTTAGTAGTGGTGGAATAGAAGACGAGCCTGACCTGAAGATAGATGATGCTAATATGGTCCGCCACAGATGAGACTGAGAAATTCCTTCAAGTTTCCTCTTTAAGGAATTACTGTATTTTTTCGTCTCCATTTGTTGAATTTAGTCTGTTGATCATAGCAAGCTCGTATACACGTAGCAAAAAGACCATGGCTGGTCATCTGTCCTGTATTTGATGACCTTTCTAGGGACATACTTTACTATAATAGCCAAAAGCATTTCATTTAACTTCGTCTTGGGATCTGAATCTGATGTTGTATCTGAAAAATTAATGCGACCCCTATTGGCTCTAGACTTCAGCCTGGCCGTTTTCCTAATGGTGGCATTAGGAATATAGTGATTGACAGATATGTCCATCTCAGTGGCACCCTCTCTTAGTAATTGTTTCGAAGTGCAACTGCGAGGTCTTCCTTCCGTTCTTAGGCATAAGTAAAAAATTATATATTCTAATTCCAACTGTTCATTTTTATGAACAAGTAGACAGTGGCAAGACGAAAGCTCTTAGCTTTTAAAAGTATATTTTTCAAGCAAGATTAGTTCCATAGCTTGTGTATCATTGTGGTTTTTACCTCACTTTTCTGAAAAGTACAATATACTATTTTCATATTTCATATATATATATATATATATATATATATATATATATATATATATATATATATATATATATATATATATATATATATATATATATACATATATAAGTATATATATACTATATATATATATATATATATGTATATATATTGTATATATATATATATATAAATGGATGTATATAAATTTGTATATCCATATATATATATATAATTTGTATATATATATATATATATATATATATATATATATATATATATATATATATATATATATATATAAATACAGTATATATACATGATACCTATAAAACATCAAAGAGAGTAGATTTTACAGCGTTTTATTTGGGAAACATTTGTTTCCTTCAACTTGTTAGTTGAGGGAAATAGTTGTTCACGAAATATATCTTTTTGATGCTTTTTTAGATGTAATTCTGTTTTAACAGAAAATATTTTAAAGTCATACATACAGACATTCACACATACATACATATATACACACATATATATGTAAACATATATATGTATATGCATTTATATATATACACATTATATATATAAATAAATATATTTGTGTATTTTTTATTTATATATACAGTATATATTGCATATATAGTGTATACATATAAATATATATATACATATATATGTATATAATGTGTGTATGCATATGTATAAAACTCTAGGTTATTTATGTGTTCATTTTTTTGTAAATAAAAAATGAAAAATATAAGTAGGTAAGTTTACAAGCATTTTAATTAAGATAAAGAGAAATATCAGCTATGTAATGCAGCGGTTCAAATTGGCAAGTTATGAAAGCACACGGGACACACACACTCTTTCACTCTACCTCACACGCACACACATATACAAAAGCTATGTGAAGGGATCTTGTTGAAAGTTGAGAGTACCAGCTTAGCACCGAAAAACGACCACATCGAAAAGGCCGTATCAGGAGAGATCAGAGAGAGAGAGAGAGAGAGAGAGAGAGAGGTAACCCTCTGAGGTCGCGCAAGGTCAGATCCTAACCTCTTCCCGTCTGTCGAGATCCAAATTATCCAAAATTATCAGACGACCTGCATTCTTTCCTGATCGTTTATTTTATTTTTTTAACATGATCTATATCTCCTTGGCAGTGAGGTCATCGTCCCACTTAAATCATGGACCTTAACTATATTTAAGAACCTTTAAATATATTGTAAGTGGATGGTGTGATAGATTATTACCTCCATATACCCATTTTATGCAAATTGTGGCAAAGGCTTCCCATCACGGATGCAGACATTTTTGTTTTCTTCTTCTGCCTTTTAAGTTTCGCATCCCTCAAACCTACAGGAATACTGAATAGGCCTTCTTGCTGCTGTTAAAATCAATAAGCGTTTTGTTTTTAGCAATTACTTGAGAAATAGAATTACTTAGAAACCTCTTGTTTTTGGGTATGCCTTACCTTATTCTAATGCCAGTCCAGGATTCAAACTTCTGTTGGGTGTTTGGATTCTACCCGTGAAGTGTTAGAATCAGTCCAGGATTCAAACCTCTGTTGGTTATTAGGGGTCAACCCGTGATATCTTGCAATCAGTCCAGGATTCAAACCTCTGTTGGGTATTAGGATTCTACCCGTGATGTCTTACAGTCAGTCCAGGATTCAAACCTCTGTTGGGTATTAGAAGTCTACCGGTGATGTCTTATAATCAGTCCAGGATTCAAACCTCTGTTGGGTATTAGGGGTCTACCGGTGATATTTTACAATCAGTCCAGGATTCAAATCTCGACTAGATATTAGGTTTGTGCCCGATATATGATACTGCCAATTCAGGATTCAGAACTCCATTGGAAATTAGGTCTGTACTTATGATATCTAATTGTTAATTCTAGATTCTAAGTCACTTCATTAATCATGATATCTACCTGATGCGCTCTGGAAGTTCGTATGTTGAAGTAAACTTATCGCTATGAGGTTTTGATGATAAATTTTGGACTTAAATGCCTTGGCTGCTGTCGTAGGTTCTTATCAAAATAAATTTATTGAATAATATTGATCAGGAATTTCAAATCTGTTTTAAATCTTTTGTGATGATTTTGTCAAATACAACCTGAGTCGCACTTGTTAAAGATATAACCCAACTGAATGACACACCTTATTTTAACACTGTACTCCAAATTTATTTGACAGTAACGGCTTCTGATTAAATTTACTAGGAAGAGTCTATTCCCTTAAGTCCTGAAACAATTCTGTGTTCATAAAGCATGAACAACATTGCTGATGAAGTGAGGAAGGATCCTTACAGACTTTTCAGAATAATTACTTCAAAGCTCATGAAAGTAACTCGACTGCTCTAGGGAGACTAGTCACATGAGGACATGACGCCTGTAGGTGTTATGACTATAGTTATCATTCATTATAACTCGGGTATGTTTAGCTCCACAGTCATAGCAGAGCAATACCTTGTGATCGGCCATACTGGATAATTTCTTTAAGTGAGGTGTAGGAAGAGGGTGGAATAGTGAAGTTTCAGATCGAAAATTAAACACAGAAAGGGTGAAAGAGATGAGAGGATAACCAGCTTTACAGGCGACACCTCCTTCAGGATTATCAAATCAAGTCAGTCAATCTGAAGGATCGCTATTCTGTTACTGTTACCAAATCATAGACGGTTTCTTTAAGAGTGATAATTTTCCAGAGACACTTCCCATAAAAATTCAAAACTTTAGTGGGAAACATAACAAGTCGCAGAATCTTTAATTTGCGATGAGGCTGTTAGCCGCAAACTCTTTTCCTACCTGGCTGGGTCTTGACACAGCCCAATAACTTCCGGGTACTTAAGTCACTGCTTAGGCCAACAGAGACGATAAGGGCCCTATATAAGGCAAACCCAAATTGTTTTTCCTTATTTAGAATCAAATGCAGGCTGGCAAAGCAAACATATTAACCTATATATATATATATATATATATATATATATATATATATATATATATATATATATATATATATATATATATATATATATATACACAGTGGTAGATTTTCACAATATATATGCATACGCTAGACGGACACTAAGAAACGAACAAACAGACCGGGAAGCCAAACAATCCTCAAGTTCGACTTCACCACCCCCTAGCATTTGCATTGCAAGTTCCTACCACTGTGTTGCAGTTCTTCAAAACTGGCTTAAAATAAAACTGAAACTGATGAGAATTCACACCAGTTTTTATATATATATATATATATATATATATATATATATATATATATATATATATATATATATACACACACACATACATACATACTTACATACATAAATACACATATTTATGTATAATATATGTGTGTATGTACATGTAATTAAAATCTTAAAATCTGTGGTATGATTGAGTTAATGAGCTCTCGGCCATTTTCCAGACGGAAACTCAAGGCAACAGTGAAGAGCTACGCAGATTATTATTATTATTATTATTATTATTATTATTATTATTATTATTATTATTATTATTATTATTATTATCTAAAATCAAGAAGCATTCCTATATGATGCGCCTAAAAGACTACTGAGTTGGCAAGGAGAGTGAGGACAGAGAGAAGAAAATCATAACTAAGGGTAAAATCACAAACAAATACATGACCCCTGTCAGTTAACGGAATTGTTGGAGTTGGTTATCTCTCCATTTTCCATAACTATCTTCTTTTAACGGTTTGCTTTCATCAACAAGCAGGCGATGTCCTGAAATGACCACGCGCATAAACTGGAGTTGCGTCTGATCTGGCGCTTTCACAAACCTGCTCTTATTTGATAAATACTGTGTAGACTGTAGAGTATAATGAAGGAATCTATTTGTCGTGGTTGAGGCATAACCCTCGATGAGAGCTTATTTATTTTATTCTGTCGTATCTTATTGATTATACTAACTGTTTATCACTGATCTTCAATATTTTATCATTTATGACTTCAACTGTCGAATCTCCCAGTTTTCATCTTAACACATACATTTGCATTTATAGGGTTGATTACTGCTTCAGAGTTCGTTTCCTATCCTAACTATATTTCAATATTAGTTATAATTTACCGGTTTTGGTAGCTTTTTTTCAGAAGGAGAGAGAGAGAGAGAGAGAGAGAGAGAGAGAGTGAAAGAGAGAGAGAGATGAACCCTTCCTGCAGGCACAGTGCGGGCTCCCCACTGCGCTGTGGTCCCGGCGCAAAATCGCAAATGTTATCTAATTTGAACTGATGAAGGTGCTCTCATGTTTATTATCCCCGAAACGACGTGTGATTGTTCGGATGTGGCTACGCGCCGATCAGCGCAGCCGTCGAAAGCAGTGCTGGTCCAAGCGGTATTATATTTTCTTTCATAAACTTTATCGCACCGCAGATAGACGATTTACAGTCCATCAGACCTCGGTGCTCCGATTGAAGACGGGGCGAAAATAGATGAGATTTGGATTTCAATGGCTCATCCCACTGTTTATTTCGAGTTCGCGGTAATAAAACCTTCGATGCTGCAGGATGAAATAACCGATCTAATTCCTCTTTGCCTCTAATGAGGCTCTGGACGCCCTCTGAACGTTATGAGCGTGTTCGTAAACGTTCATGAGTCGCGTTCAGTCTTTCAGCGACTTCTTTTGGTCCAGAGCGAAATACAGAGAGCCCCGGGGGAGAGTTTCAATGCTAATGTTGCGTGTAAAATCAAAATAAATGTTCCCTGATGGCGTTAATCGTAATTATGCATGATATACTTGATGCTTCGCTAACTCGCCATATCGAGTTTCCTGCTTTTGTTTTAGTTTTCTCTCTCTCTCTCTCTCTCTCTCTCTCTCTCTCTCTCTCTCTCTCTCTCTCTGTAGTACCAGACTAAATCTGGATCCCACTGTTCGCGGCCAGTTGCATGCTGTACTCTCTATGTGTGTGCTTGTTTAATTAGGCCATTTAGGCATCTACCAGTGTATTTACTCTCTGACTTTTCGCTGTTAATCTTGGCACATTTTGTTCGTGATAGTGGACATCACTCTTTCTGCTTGTTACTGTAGATAACTCAGATTTTCCTCGTTATTGTGGATGTCTCATTCTCCTCTCTCAATGTGGATATCACTTCGTCATCTCGCTGCTGATGATATCTTTTATTCTGCTCTTCACTGTGGATGCTTTGCTCAACTCGTCAGTGTCGGTTTCTGATGACTGTCTACTATTGTTGGTATCTGTGATTTCGCTCGTTCTTGTACATATCTCATTCTGCTCATCAGTATTAACAGCTTATTCTGTTTGTTCTGGGGATAGTTTTGACTTCCCTCGTTGAGGACACTGCTGATGTTGTGGATTCCCCTTTATTCCACCTTTTATTGCAGATTATGTCATCCAATTTCGCACTGGTAAATTTTCTGATAAATTTCAGCTGATAGCTCTGATAATCTACCCATTTTTACTCTTTACTGTAGATCTTCGATATTCTACATGCCTTTCTTTCTGCTATACATAGCGATTCTGATCAAGGTAAACACAGATCTCTTCACTATACCGAAGTTGTGGACGTTTCCCGTTCCGGTCTGTCGTGGGGATAAACTTGTATTTCTCATTCTGTGGCGAACTTCTCTCATTTTACTCGCTGTATACCAAGACGGATAATGGTATGATGAGAGAACAGTACAGGTGAAGCAATAAGTGTAAAACATGATTAGGGCGATGTGTTTGAAGGGAAATTTGAGCTAACTCTCCTACATGGCCACAGAAATGACTTCTCGACGCTAGAATTACCCCAAAATATCATGCATAGCAGATATCACAAGACAAGAAATTCTCCCTCGGCATTAAATTTAAACTGTCAGATGAACAGCGGCAGAAATGACTTCTTTGGTAGCGTAGACGCTTAATATGAACGAACGAAAAAGGCTCCTGAAGGTCTACTGCAAAGGTCCAAGATTTGTCACGGAACTTAGTGTCAAAGAGATCTGAGAATCAATGGTTGTTAGTGAATATTCCATAAGTATAACCATTAATTATAATTACGAATTTTCTTCGGGAAATTTTCGTAATGAGTGCAGCCTCATAATTTTGGAACATATAAATTCCTTAAATTTCTCATTAGCAGAAGAGATTTTTGACCCTTAAGTTTAGTCCTTGGGTCTTTTATTATTTCATTTATAAGAATCAACCTATAATTCTACAGTAATTGTATTTACACTAAAAGTTCGGTTTGGCGCTGTATTGGACTTTGCTGATGATACGAGAAACCCACAACGAAATCCCGTCCATACCATGACCTACATTTCATTTACATATATGGCTGATAGGAGGTTATTCTACCTTCTTAATGTGCTGAGAACCTTTGTCCACCCATGGATCTAGTTCCGTAGGCATGTTCACGTGATGTGTGACTGTGACGATCAGCTAAAAGAAAGAAAAATGTCATTATTACCTGAAGAAGGCGACTGTCGTATTCACGAAAATGAGAAGGTCGTGTAGCGTCCATATACTTTTCCTGTGTGAATGATCGTATCTGATATAGAAAACAAAGCACTTTTCCCCTCTGAGTTTAATGTTCCTAAACCATCAGTGACATTGGACAGTGCAGAGGGAGAGCAGCCTGACGTTACAGTTCTTAAATATTTTTTATCTTATAAAAAGGTATTACTCATTAATTCTTGAATAATTTCCCGATTCTTATGTGTGTTTTATGGCACTTATTACTGTAATGCATATTAACTGATGCAATGAAAAAGGTAGTAAACAAACCTTGAAAAGATATGCTACTAAAATTATTTGTGGACGTTGGGGATTCACATAGAGGAAAGCTTTTTGTTAAACCGCCTCCTTCTCTCACCGGCTGAAATTAGCGACCGACGCTATTATTCATTCTAAGGTCATAAAATTTAAAAGCAAATGGCTTTCGGCACGTATTAAAGCCGCTTGAACCGTAATGAAATTGTTGGCCATCCATCTAATAACATTCGCTCTTTCCGGTAACAGATCGCCCAGACACCATCCCGCCGATTCAATGGAATCCAATTAGACTAATGATTGAGGTGGGTCCCGATGATGGATGGCTGGAATGGATCCTGTAAACAACAGGACTCATTATTCTTCGCGTCATGTTTATCATATTTAATGCATAATCCCGTCCCACAGCGCCGGCAAAACATTTTTCCAAAACAGCCTCGTTTTGAGAGGCTTCTTCTTGTTCTTCGTTCGCTGGGCATTCGTTTTTCGGCTGGTCTGAAGGTTTTTTTAGCCAAATGAAGTTCCGATAAATAAGGGGTCTGTAATACGTTGCTGATCCTTTCTGGTGTCGCCCTTTTCTTTTAATCTTTATGTGCCATTGCTTTGCTTTTATGAAAGTATTTTTGATAAAGCTGTTTCAAGTCTCACCCGTTTCTGAAGAGATTTGCGGAAATTCTAATCCGGTTGAGAGTTTCTTGGGAATAAAAGGTCAATATTGATCTGGTAACTTTTGTCATTTAGGGGCATGGCGTGGCAGGGGGAGTGGGTGGCAGTGGTTTTGGGGACGATTCAAATTTTGGTGAATTCTTAAAGTAAAAAATTCTGGAAAATTTCATTTAGGAGAGATATTTTTAGTTGTCTGAAAAGAAAACTATTGTGCCGGCTTTGTGTGTCCGTCCGCACTTTTTTTCTGTCCGCAGTTTTTCTGTCCGCCCTCAGATCTTAAAAACTACTGAGGCTAGAGGGCTGCAAATCGGCATGTTGATCATCCAGTCTCCAATCATCAAACATACCAAATTGCAGCCCTCTAGCTTCAGTAGTTCTGGCAACGCAACAACACAGGCCACCATGGCCGGCTGAGAGTTTCATGGGCCGCGGCTCATACAGCATTATACCGAGACCACCGAAAGATAGATCTACTTTCGGCGGCCTGGATTATAGGCTGTACATAAAACTCGATTGTGCCGAAGAAACCTCGGCGCATTTTTTTTACCATTTTAAGTAAAAAATGGGCTGATAATTATGCTTTAAGTTTACTAATTAGGAATATTATCAACATGTATGATTCAATTGCCTACTTTTCAAAAAATCTCTCATTGTGACGCTCATTATTATTGGAATTGTAAGAACATTTTTGCCAGGTTTAATCTTTGTGATCTGTATTCGTTTTTGTGTGAAATTTGCCAGTCATTTGGTTGCTGGGGTGCTCTTACATACAAACAGCTAGTTTGTCTTTCAAAGAGTAAATATTGATTCCCTTATATTTACAAAATACCGTAAAAAAGCCATTGGATTATGTCAGATTAAAAAATAAAAACTTAAGAAGTCCCTCACATCTCCAAGTATCACAAGACTTTTGATATTAAAATCAAATATCGATAAATTGTGCAATATAAAGGTAGAATATCTCGAAGCACATATCAGTGTCGGAAAGTTTCATGCAGCCTGTGAGAAATAAGCCGTGTTTTAGTTCACAAACTCAAGTTATCTTAGAGGTCAGAACCCTTTCTTCCCCATGACACAGTTTCATTTCCTATTTGGAATTTTAGAGGATTTCCAGAGAAACTGCTTCCAAAAATAATGGAAAATCGAGAGTTGAGGCAATCCTGCCTGGTAGATTG
>NC_089755.1:22442676-22455176 GCF_040412425.1 Macrobrachium rosenbergii
CAAGTTACTGCCACATTCATACTTCATCTGTTGGGTCACGGATGCACCCTACATGCGAAAACCATTCAGTACATTAGCCTCTTTTTACACTAACACACAGTTCGCCATTAACCTCGATCTTGTCCAAGCATACTCTCTCTCTCACTTTATGGATATTGAGCCCATCCTCTCCAATACGTCTCCCATCAAATCGCCTCAGTACTTCCACACTTTTCACGAACGTGTCATTCCTCATACGTTCATAGCTAAACCTTCGTGATATGCTCCTTAAGCCATCGCTTCACCTATGCTTAACTGCTTACCGCTTTTCTCACTAGTTTAATCTTATGTCATATATGTGTGCGTCTCAAACACTTCATCTAAGGCTTCAGACTTTTAGTTTTCTGCAGAAGAAAACTATTGAGATGGCTTTGTCTGCCTGTTCGCGCTTTTCTGTCAGCCTTCAGATCTTAAAAATTACTGAGGCTAGAGGGCTGTTGATTATCCACCCTCCAATCATTAAACATACTAAATTGCATTTCTTTAGCCTCCGTAGTTTTTATTTTATTTAAGGTTAAAGTTAGCAATAATCTTACTTCTGGCACAGCTATAGGTACCAACAGCACAGACCACCACCGAGCAGTGGCTGTTTCATGGCCCGCGGCTAAGAGTTTCATGGGCAGTTTGCTGAGGCCACCACCGGACCGTGGCTGATTTTCATAGGCCGTGTGTAAGAGTTTCATGGGCCGTTACTGAAACTTCCATACAGCATTAGACGCTGTACAGAAAACTCGATTGCGCCGAAGAAACTTCGGCGTAATTTTTACTTGTTTTCTTTCGTTCACATTAAGCGCCTGCGCTCCCAAAGAAGTCATTTCTTCCGCTGTTCATCTGACTGTTTTAATGTCGAGGGGAAACTTCTTGTTTTGTGATATCTGCTATGCATGATATTTTGTGGTAATTCTAGCGTCGAGAAGTCATTCTGTGGCCATGTAGGAGAGTTGGCTCAAATTTCCCTTCATACACATCGCCCTGATCATGTTTTACACTTATTGCTTCACCTGTACTGTTCTCTCATCATACCATTATCCGTCTTGGTGTACAGCGAGTAAAATGAGAGTTCACCACAGAATGAGAAATACAAGTTTATCCCCACGACAGACCGGAACGGGAAACGTCCAGAACTTCGGTATAGCGAAGAGATCTCTGTTTACCTTGATCAGAATCGCTATGTATAGCAGAAAGAAAGGCATGTAGAATATCGAAGATCTACAGTAAAGAGTAAAAATGGGTAGATTATCAGAGCTATCAGCTGAAATTTGTCAGAAAATTTACCAGTGCGAAATTGGATGACATAATCTGCAATAAAAGGTGGAATAAAGGGGAATCCACAACATCAGCAGTGTCCTCAACGAGGGAAGTCAAAGCTATCCCCAGAACAAACAGAATAAGCTGTTAATACTGATGAGCAGAATGAGATATGTACAAGAACGAGCGAAATCACAGATACCAACAATAGTAGAGAGTCATCAGAAACCGACACTGACGAGTTGAGCAAAGCATCCACAGTGAAGAGCAGAATAAAAGATATCATCAGCAGCGAGATGACGAAGTGATATCCACATTGAGAGAGGAGAATGAGAGACATCCACAATAACGAGGAAAATCTGAGTTATCTACAGTAACAAGCGGAAAGAATGATATCTACTGTAACGAACAGAATGAACAGATATCAATTACAGAGGCGAGAGGAGAACTTCGTGAGTCTCATTTCCTAATAATTCAATAAGTAAATTGAGCATTTCCTGTCAAGCCACCAGACACAATTATCGCGCCCCCTTCTCCAACACCGGAACTTGGCTTTAGTGAACAATTTCTGTTTAACCCCCTACCCGCTCATCCACCCCCTGTCGGTTTTTCTCCTCTCCCTCTCTCCCTAATCTCCCTTCCCTCTCAACACCACTCCCCGAGTCTCCCCCCTCCTTTATCCATGGACGTATTCCTGTATTATGTGAACACAGACTCTCCTCTACGAGCGTCCTACCCCTTCTAAGTCGTCTCCTCCCCTACCTGTACCTACCTGCCCGTCCCCTTCACCTCCCCCTTGCCTACCTCCTTATTCTTGAAAGCTTCCACCATCACGGACAAGTTGCACTTGAAGATAACAGCCCTGAATGTTGACTTAACTGACCTGTTAACCTGTCGTAGAGCCGCATCGCCATGATTATTTTAATAACCGTCGAAGACGCTGGTTTTCTTGTTTATGCCCGACGTCTGCTCGCTCATTACTCGCGCTCGCTCTCTGCCATTTTGTTCTCTTTTTTCTTTTGCTCTTTTTTAAGTTTTCACTTTTTTCTTCCTTTTTTTTTTTACTCAAGGCGTCCAGACCCTTATTCATGTCAACCAGGCTACACTTTGCCTCTATTTAGCATATTGAGCGTCTCTAATCTATTCTCAGTTTTGCATTAAACATTCTGTGCCTCTCAAACACTGTCTTTTAGAACAAATGAAAAAAATATATGAGAAGAGAGAGAGAGAGAGAGAGAGAAGAGAGAGAGAGAGAGAGAGAGATGCTTATTTTCCATGGCTTGAGCGTTATTCTGATTAGTAAAGCGAAAATAAGAACGCTTAAGTAAAAACACTTGGAAAAAATTGTCAGTTTGCCATTTGGCTCCAGCCTTTTTGCCAGACATACACTTCCCATTTCTTGTACTTTATGTAAACTTACCTATGCATCTATAAGTATATATGAGTACACACACACACACATATATATATGTATGTGTGCGTCTATATATATATATATATATATATATATATATATATATATATATATATATATATATATATATATATATATATATATATATATATGTATGTGTATATGTATATATATATACATATATATGCGTATATATACACATATGTATATATATAAATGTCTGTGTATAAAGAGAAACGGAGGGAGTGTCTGTAATTATTAGCGTTTCTTAGTGCTTTTTTGTCGATTCTTATATAAATAAATCACATACATAGCCTACCACGAACGGGTACATGATGCTCAATTTTTTTTTTTTTATGAAACAAGAAGTTAAACGACACCAAAAAGTAAAGGGAAGAACAGAACCATCAATATGTCTGTCGTTGCAGGATAATTTTTAATAATCACGTTTAAAAAGTATTCTCAGTCCAATTCCTTGAGACAAAAACGATATTCCGGGAAGAATATCTGATTATATGCACCTCCTGCGCAAAGGGAAATACCTGTGTAAATTTACACCCCAACATTACGTTGCTAGAACAGCAGTTTCTGATAAAGAGGAGGAACACATATTGCAGTTTAGTTCTCTTCTGGTATTCTGTCTTGTTCGTCGTTACTTTACGACTGATAAAATCATGTACGTCAGTATTGTGATGATTATTCTCTCTCTCTCTCTCTCTCTCTCTCTCTCTCTCTCTCTCTCTCTCTCTCTCTCTCAATAGCCATTATTCCCATAACACCAAATTACCGATAGCATTCTTCTTTTCTTTTTCTTTTCCTTGTTCTTGTCGGTACACTGCAAACATTTACTCAGCATTTTACTCACACATTGGGTCACATTCATTCTACATTTTACCCAAACATTTTTTTTCTTTACTCTCAATCGCGTTCATTTTCTTTTATATTTTGGACGTCCATCGAAGTGTCCCCAACCACTATTTTTCAACGTTTCTATTTTTGTCTTTTTTCATTTTTTTATTCAATGTATTTTTCGCTTGCATTTTTGTCCTGTCCCTACCATTTACTGTTAACGTGTAATGATTAAATTCTTCTCTCTCTCTCTCTCTCTCTCTCTCTCTTTCCGCGTCCCATAACACGCAGCTCATACGCCATATGTTATACGTTGTCATTGTTAGGTATTTCATTTTTTCGTGGGTAAGTTGATACCGGCTCTTTTGTTTCAGCCGAGCGCTGGGCACAATTGATTAGTTTTGGCGAAGTTAACGGTTATTGTTTATTACGAGCCTAAATACCTCCCTGTTTTTTTATTTATTTTCTTTTTTTTTTTCTCCTACGTTGGAGTTATTAATTGAGGCCTTTTGTCTCGTCCCGATCGCGACAAAGAATCAAGCTGGAGTTGCTATGACTCGCCAAACCTTCTTGTTTTTAACGCTGATTATTTGATGTGGGTGACAATGAGGGGGAGTTCCGAATGCCGTCAAAAAGCCAGGATCAATTAACGCCATTATGTAATCATGCACTCCGCCAGCTCCTTTTTCCGTGCGCTCCTTTCCCCCCGCCCTTTCCCCTCCCCCTCCTTCATTCCCCTAATTCACCCTCACTCCTCCCCTCACTCATTCTGTGGATGGATGGATGGATGGATGTAAAGAAAATAAAGGCGACGAGGACGGTTTCACGTCATGAGAGTGAACGATTTAATTTTGGGGGAAGTCGAGTCTTCATTTCGTGTAAGCACAAGCGCAGCCGATTTCATAAATAATTAAAGAAATCCTACACAGCCATAGCAACGAAACCCCGCCCCCAACGTTTTTAATCAGTTATGCCAGAGCGAGATCATTAAGAACTGCCTCCTGGTCTAAACCGATCTTATCGGCGTCCTGGAACGCTGACCATACACATCCTTTCCATTAAGAGGCAATTATGGTCCTTACTGACCGTGACAATAAGACCTCATGTTACTTGGAAGAAGCAAAATGATCTGTGATGGCTATAAATGAAAATGAAGAAGGAATCGGAAGGGTAGATAGAAATACAAATGTAAAAAAAAAAAAAAAAAAACTCTCGGAGCGATAAGATCCGACGGATGGGAGAAAGAAGAGCCTTCCTCCCTTCGTATTAAACGAGGGCGATCGTAGGTGGTTGTTACGTTCCAGCGAATGGCAAAGTTATATATCTAGGTGTCTATCGTATCGTGTCGTTAACGAGTGAGGATGACGATCATTTTGAGAGCTTTTGATTGGTGGAATGGGATCCAAAAAGATCATGGCCACCAGGGAACCAACCGGTTTTCAGATTTTAACGCTGGAAGGCCGACTGCATAATACATCTAATAATTCATAGGTTGAGCACAGTTCATAGTTATTTTAGATAATAAAACATATCACGTTTTATTAATAAGAGGAAAACTGAATTCTTTAGGCGAAGAAAGGATTTAGTAAATTTGATCGTTTATTATTTGAATTGATGAATCTTCTTTCTACAGGAAGAAAGTTTTGTCGTTTTTTTTTAATACAAAGAATTACTATAGCTAATATCATGCATTTAAGAGAAGAGGCCTTTGATTTTATAATCCAGTCAGTCATCGTCATGAGTCCATCCTCATTTGTTTCCCAGGGCGCAAAATTACTTCGATAATAAAGGTACTACAAGATTTCATACCAAAGTAAAATTATCTTGATACAAGGTTGTTTTATGTTATGCCGGCCTTATGCCACGGCGGACCCTTGCCCAGGTGCAAGCTCTGAAAGGGAAATAAGAGGCCCAGTGTGGATCTCTGTTCTCTGGACAACCAACAGTCACGGTCTTGGTGCAAGTCGTGGAAGTCGGTTTATCCGATGTTGGTGAGTGGACTGACAGTTAATTCCTTTTTTGATATTTTCAGCACAAAAGACAGTGGAAGTCCCCCAGTGCCCATTGCTAACCCAGGCCTCAAGTGAATATAAAGAAATAAAGGAAAGCGATAAACCTACTCCTTAAGGAATGATAGAAATTTTGGAAAATATATATAACTGTTGCAGGTTCTTTTGGTCCAAATACTGGTATAGAATTTGTATGTAGGAGGAATATGACATATATATATATATATATATATATATATATATATATATATATATATATATATATATATATATATATATATATATATATATATATATATATATATATATATATATATGAGAAGATTATTTTATATAATAATAATATTATTGTTGTTTTTCTTGCTGTTGCAGAGTGCAAAATGGTGATAACAGTCAAACATGTATTGTGTGAATGTCCAAAATATAACCAAGAGCGATTACCAACTCTTGGAATTAATCGATGAGGGAAATTTTGTCGGAATCTTCCACATTTTCAGTCATTCCAATTTTAATATTCATGAAGAACTGTAATTTTTTGGATAAAATATAAAAATTAATAAGTAAATAATGAAAATGCGAAAACCGTAGGGGTTTATTGAATTTTTAAAAACAAAATTTAAAAATGTTACTGAATTTATTCTGAATTTTATTATTCCTTTTTTTTTAGTGTGTGTATGTATGAAAACATGAGTAAATGTATTTATTGTGTGCTTGTGTTCCAGTGTAGAAACATGTGCCTTTGTGCAGTTTTTAATTTCATTTTCATTCATTCATTACCAAGCCGAATGACCTATTTGATCCCAGTCTTTGGCCTCTGGCCTGGGCCTGGTATTTCATCCTAATCCTTCGGGCTTGCCCTATGAGAGGTGGTAGTGAGCTCAGCGGTCTCGTTAAACTATTTTGATAATACTAATAACCTTGCTGTTGCAGGATAAAAGACCGTTAAAAATAGCGTTAATGATGTATCACTAAAAATTGAATAAAAATTCTTTCTTCAAAGGAAATGAAATGAATCCAAAGTAATATGCCAGATCTTATTTACATGGAGGACGGATCGTCTTCATTCCATTCCATCGGAAGAATGTTTTGTTACTTTTTACCAATATGTCTTCAGTACTTTATTTTTCTTTGTCCGTTTGGCCTACAAATTTTTATCATAGTTGTTTATCATACACTAATGTATTATTATTATTATTATTATTATTATTATTATTATTATTATTATTATTATTATTATTATTAGAAGCATGGATCTTCTCAGTTGTTCACGTTAAACCAGGATATATTATTATTATTATTATTATTATTATTATTATTATTATTATTATTATTACATGCAAATATATTTCTGAAATAAGCCAAATACCATTATTACCTTTCAAAAAAATTATTCATTGCAAGTTGAAATTATTCCCATATAATGATAGTTGCAAGAAAAAGCAAGAATAGTTGTTGATTTGCCCGTATGTGCGTGTGTGTGAGGAGAGAGAGAGAGAGAGAGAGAGAGAGAGAGAGAGAGAGAGAGAGAGAGAGATAGAGTGAGTAGGTGTGTGTGTGTATGTGAGAGAGGTAGAGAGAGAGTAAGTGTATATGTGTGAGAGAGAGAGAGAGAGAGAGAGAGAGAGAGAGAGAGAGAATAAACCAACATTGAAGTAAAAGCATAGATTTAATGAGAATGTATTTTGGAGCGCTACCATAAGAGAATCTTATCTGATTTCACACGAGGAAATTCTTCAACGTATTTTGATGTTATTCAGTCCAGGGCGGCCAATTGTTTGTTTTAATGCTGGGCTAATGATGTTTAGGATAGACTTGAAAGATTTAATATTATTTGGTGAAGATTCAGTCATTTTTTTGGGAAGGGTTATCTGTAAATAACTTTAATGCATTGAATAAAGTAAATTTTACTGCCGAATTCCTTTATTGAAGTTATAATACAATGCCTATGTATTAAAACTGTGGACAGTAATAATGACATCTGTGCTACTATTACTAACGAGCTTGATAGCGCGCAACGCTGCGCTGGAACCACGCACTCCCCGTCATGTCTCCCCTACCCTCCCGATCCCCTACCAACCCCGCCCGGGCGGACAAACAAGAAGATCCACTCGGATTTTATTATTATAAAAACAATGCACATGGTGTTGGCACTGCAGCTACGTGCTGTTGCTGCTGCTGCTACTAATATTATTAGAAGACGATTGAAGTTTCACCAGTCGGATGCAGCTTTTAAACAGAATATTCGTTAAAGCAGTGGTATTTTACACGAGTAAAATCCCATCTACTTTGCAGGAGAAGAGATATTGCAAATAAATTTCCATTCCTAATTACTAACAAGCAATTAAAGAAAAATATTCCAGGAGAGATTTGTTACGAGGAGGGGAGTGTTTAGTGTTATATATATATATATATATATATATATATATATATATATATATATATATATATATATATATATATATATATATATATATATATATTATAGATAGATAGATATTGTGTGTGTGTGTGACTGAGCAAAGAGGACACTGACTGATAAATAAAATATCCTCGTAATTATTGTGCTTGACAACAGACATGAGACTGCTATACTGTTCAAAATTTATTGAAAATAAACTGGGTGGAAGACGATGATGAATGATAATGAGGATAAAATAGGTGGGGATCGTGGGAGTTACAACCATTGGGATAATTCTCTAAATTTTTGTATCTAGATATTTTAGCTAAAATATACTTTTTATCCGTTTAGTCCTGCTTTAGATTTGTAAGCTAATCAATCAATTTAGATTTAACATCTTTGTATTAATTGTAAATTTAAGTAAATTTTATCTATTCAAACGTCTCGATCGTCATACGCACCGAAGACAAAATTACGTATATCCTTCCAGGTCTTTACGTACGTCATTTGTTTATTTATTTTTTCTTCTGAGACTCATAGTACTTTGCTTTACTAGTTCGGGTCTGAGGGATTCCTTTTTGCAGTAAAAAGTGTTGTGCTCGCCTGGGATATTTTGTAATTAGAGAGAATATCAAGATTGTTTTTTTATTAACGTTCCGTTTGTTGAAGCTCAGGTGGTGTCTCTGGGGGACAATTCTAAATGACCAAGACAGTGAGCAAACGCTATTTGTACACCGTAATATTGAATGATCTTGAGCAGTCATTTGGGTGAATTTTGTGCGCGTCGGTTATGCGAGCAAGAACAGCTTATTCTAACATCATCACCTTAATGAATAAAGTATTTGCTTGTCCTTTGAAATTTTCATGATAGGGGCATTAAGTTTCATCCGATTCGCCTCAGTCGAGGTTCAGGCCCACGCCCTCGTTCGGTTTCATTCGGCAGGATCATCTTTCACAAAATTCAGTGCGTAATTAAATTTCTCTTTTTATTCTTCGTGTTATTCGAAAGTTGAGAACATTCCATGTTATAAGTAAATTTGAAATCTTAATGACATACTTCATTTACTGGCAAAGAATTCATTAATTCTAAGATGTCCAGTCTAGTAAAAACCCCATTCACTATTCTCTCTCTCTCTCTCTCTCTCTCTCTCTCTCTCTCTCTCTCTCTCTCTCAGCCCGTCTTGTCTAAAAGGCATCTTACTTGCATTTGCCATCAATTGCAGTTCTCTCTCTCACAGTCCACTGGATTGGCAGGCTTCGTTGTGAGCTATTGCCGCTTATACCAGTAACCTGAGGCCAGCTACAAATTTCAGCAAAGATGGTGAAGTAACCTTACGCTTAGCCCTGCTGTTTAGTGTGGGCGTTGACCCCAGTACCGGGAAGGTAGTTTTTCTTTACGGTTGCAATATATACAGCTGAAACTTGTGTAAATGCTCATTACGAATCTACTCTTACTTAAGGGCACGGCGTTTTGTGCGTGTGTGCAAGTTGCGTCTGTATGTGTAAATTTTAAAGGCAAATCGGGACTATTTAAAACCTATGCCCAACAATGTATATATAAACTGGTTTTTTTTTTCCAGACATCGGGTATATGATAGAAAAAGGACAAGTGGAACACTGAAATGATATAACAGTAATATATATAAATTGTGTACGTTGTATTTTCCCAAACGATTCTTTGACAATTATGATTAAACAAAAAATAAATTATTATACGTATAAATATTATGTTTAAATATATATATATATATATATATATATATATATATATATATATATATATATATATATATATATATGTATATATACATACATATATACATATTTATATATATATGTGTGTGTGTATGTATATATGAACCACCCAGACAAACGCTGTCAAAATAAAACAAGCGTATTGCCAAAGACCCCAACCCGAGCTCCCGGTAAATTTGATCCTCCGAAAGTTATATTTTAAGTTCCATGATGATGAGAACAGAGAGAGAGAGAGAGAGAGAGAGAGAGAGAGAGAAGGCTTCCTTAGCATCCATTACTCCATCTGGGACAATAATTAAGAAATAGTTAGGCATAAGTTCATTGGGAGCATAATGGGTGTTGCGTTCTGGCGCGCTCACCCGCCATTAGGTATGCAAATTGAAGATCATATCGCACTCAATGATATCCTAAGAAAATAGACCACGATCGAGCCAACCTCTTGGTAAGAAACTCTGCTTCTGCTTCTGATGTTACTGCTACTGCTACTGCTACTACTTAGGGAGCGTATGTGCACTGGTGTTTACAGTGACTAAAAACTTCTATTATTGATGTCGGTAGGTATATTAGGCGAGGTGTGTGTGTGTGTGTGAATGTAATGAATTAATTAAACGTCCATTTATTTATATTAGTCACTATGTTTACGTATGTGTTTTTATAGAATTAGTAAAATAGGCAGATATTAGTAAAATTATTCATGCATAATGATTAAGCTTTCCGTTATTTTTTTGTGATGCGTTATTTGGTATTTATCTTAAGAATTTGTTACATTTTGTAACCTTTTTTTTTTTTTAATTACTTCCAGCACGTTTTACCGGGGTTTCTTCTACTTAGTGCAATACGGGAAAAATATCGAGAGTCCTATAAAAGAAAATTCGATTATTTATAGCTACATTCATTATGCACGAAAATTTACCGCATTAATATCAAAGAATATATCGACTTGCGCAGACGTCATCTTATTTGTCACGGGTGACGTTTTTGTTTGCCCAATACCCAAAACTGAGTATTTTACAGTGACAAGGAATAAAATATGTTCTCCATTATACCTGATTTGCAATATGCATTTCATTCCTTATTCAAATTAATTGTGCTATTAGGTATTTTTTCCTTTTTTCACAATATTATTTCTTATTTCACTTTATGATAATATAATTTCACCTTCAAAAGATCCTAGGTTCGACTCCTGAGGTAGGACGGGAGAATGGGCAGCCTTCATTAAAAACTAGCTGGATCCATCTAAGCAGTGTATTTATATATATATATATATATATATATATATATATATATATATATATATATATATATATATATATATATATATATATATGTATGTATGTATGTATGTATATATATATGTGTGTATATATATGCATACACACATACATATACATATAATGAATGTCTTTTACTGTAATACCACAGTGTAATATGAATAGAAGAAGACCCATAAAACACTATTTGAACGTTGCAACCATATTTTTCGAGCACTTCCTTCTGTGCCCCTGTTCACTGGTAAAATTTTACCAGTGAACAGGGGCGCAGAAGGAAGTGCTCGAAATATATGGTTGCAACGTTTAAATAGTGTTTTATGGGCCTTCTTATATTCATATACATATAATATATAAAGCATGTTTCACAAGGGAAATATTCCGCAAGAATGGAGGGAGGAATGATTGTTTCATTGTACAAAGGTAAAAGCAAAGGAAAAGATGCCTGAGGTGGCTGTAAGAAATGTAGAGGCGTAACCTTGCTTAATTTACTAGGGAAGGTGTATTGAACGATTAAAGGAAAATCACGAATGTTGCGTGCATAGACTTAGAAAGATCATAATATGACAAAATCTATTCAAAGGCATTTTGGAGGGCTTGTATAGTATAGCAGATAAATTGCTGAGTGATTTAAAGTTTTCTGATGGAAGCAAAGCATCTGTTAGAATATGCAAATAGATGAGTGACTGGTTTGGTGTAGAAGTCGGTGTGAGACAAGGTAATGTTATTTTTCCTTGGCTGTTCAATATTTTTGTGGTTGGAGTGACGTGGGTTGTCGGAGAAAACAGTAGACAAGGGCGCTAAGAAAGCTCTTCGTTGGGCGAGTCGGCAGAGCTGTGGACTAGCACTTGCTAGGCCCGAGTTCGAGTCTCCGACCGGCTGATGAAGAGTTAGAGGAATGTATTTCTGGTGACAGAAATTCATTTCTCGCTATAATGTGGTTCGAATTCCACAATAAGCTGTAGGTCCCGTTGCTAAGTTACCAGTTGGTTCTTAGCCACGTAAAATAAGTCTAATCTTTCGGGCCAGCCCAAGGAGAGCTGTTAATCAGCTCAGCTGTCTGGTAAAACTAAGGTATGCTTTTTTTTTTGCGTAATAAGAAAATGACTCATGGAAGGAGTACGGAACGGCTGCTGTTTTCAGAAGACACATCACTGACTGTGGGTAGCAAAGAGAGACAGCAGAAACTGGTCAAAGGCCTTGAAAGTGTTTGCAAGAGGACAAAGCTGAGAGTAAATGTAAACAAGAGTAATGGCATGAAGGTAAATAGAAACAGGATGATGAAACAGCGAATGTTAAAATGTCGATGGAGGAAGAATAGAGGCAGTTGAATCTTTAAGGTGTTTAGAAATGAATATAGTGGACGAAGGCAGGATAAGTGGAGAGGTGCGTCACAGAGTAGGTAAAACAAAGGTAGCGGAATATATGAAATAAATTGTCTATGGTAGCCGAAGATAGAATGTTTGAAGGTATTGCTAAGTTTAGTGTTCTATATAGAGGTAAAGTGTGCATGTTAAATG
>NC_089755.1:22465176-22490176 GCF_040412425.1 Macrobrachium rosenbergii
TGGTGCCAAAATGGATACTGTTCCAAATGATTAATCGCTCTGAATGAATGCCATGAACCTTTTTCTTTTTTTCAAGATGTACAGCGTATTGCGAGGCAATAGACCCGATAATTAATTAGTTTTATGTAATGAACCCTTGCTTCCCAGTCGTATTCGTCCATCTATGTTATGGTGAAAAACACTACACATTAGAATAGAAGTTGGGGAGATTAAACTTAAAAATCCTCTCTACTTTCTGCGTGCAGAATTACGAGTAGGAAAGTATTGTTCTTACATCATCCTTTTTATTGCTAACATTACGTGAAGGGGCTTAGGCTGTTCGTCAGCATTAGAATAGCCAGACTTACAATGAAGCTTTGAAGTCACATAGAACTATATAGCTTTCTTTATCGAGGGACGCTGGCACCGAGCTGGGATAATGAGTCCCCAGCTATGTCATTCGTATTCTCAAACTCATCATTATTCTCATTTGTGTTTGCTTTGTATTGGTTGTCAGTGACTATAATGCTGAACCTAATGAGTACCAGATCAAATTCCCAGGTTTAGAAGAATTGCTGCATTGATTTAAAGATAAAAATGAAAGCTGTTACCTAAGTTAATATGTAGTATGAGGAAGAATTTGCAAGTATTGTTTTCAACCTTCCTACCTCTTTGTAGAAATTCCTCACAAAAGATTTAGGTTTATCATTTGTTTCCATTCACATAGCATACCATGCATCCGTATCATTCAGGCCTTTTTTATGGTCAATTTTGATTACATTTTTAAAAATTTGAAAGATTAAATTTGCAGATACTCGAACATGACAGGTAATGACTTTAAAAAATGAGAGACGGTAGAATTTTTTCTATCCGTCCAAGTTGACCAAGACTTTTGGTCTCGGTCTAATGTATAGTTGATGATATAAAGTGTTCCTCTGTTTGTCTGTTTTCCTATGGGACCGAGCACGCTCTTATGGAACCGTGCACTGCATCAGCGTTTTCGTTTGGAAGACAGTTATTCTGACACGCACAGCCACATTACTCGGAAAATGAATTGTGCTGCAGCTTGAGTGATTTGAGTTTAGTTTGGATACTTTCCATTCAGTGTCAGTGCCCACTGTTAACGTAACGTAACTCTTCTTTCAGAAAATGGCTGCAAAAGGATTTACCTGACTATTTTTTCTGATCATTAATATGGATTACTCAAAGCTGTACATTCTGGTGATCTGCCATAACTTCTTAATTTTCTGTGATTGCCTTTATTGAATATGATTCTTTTCTGTTGATCTCTTGAGATATACTCTCCTCCTTTAGGCTTTTCGGTAAGACTTCCAAAACCTTTTTCGAAAATTTCAAAGCTTGTGCCATAATCTGGCTCTTTTTCTTACCGATGACTACACTTATGGCCAATCTTCTCGCTGCAAGTGATATAACATTAGCCCTTTATCTCTTATCACGCATCCTTTTGGTCTACTCGATAATGGTTATCTGTTTCCTTCTGTGAGCACTTTGTCATTTTTTTAAGATATTCTAAATTATGCAGGCCGATGAAATCTTTGACTAAGAGTCAATACTTTCTGGACTATGTTTCTGCCGACTGTGTGTCGTATGATTTTTGAAACCTTTCGTTATTTTGTAAAGAAAACCAAGTTTTAGCTTTAGATTTTCATCAGTGTTTTTACCTAAAAAGAAAATCACCATGCTCAAAAGTATCCAGTTGTAGACCTTACTATATAATCTTTGCAGGTTTTTCGAGCTTTTCGGAAAATCGTTTGCAAACGTAATGACTCGTTGCCTTTTCCATTTTGGGTGACAGTGACATACTAAGAAGATGCGAGAAAGCCCTGTGCCGTTTAAGAACTGAGCACACACGCTTCTTCCAGTAAACGTATGATGGCTGGTCAATCTCGGCCATTTTGTAATGACTTTGGCCTCCTTAACTGAGAGGCACTTGCTGGTGAAAAGTCCAGGATTGGGAACTTGACAGGTTCACAAAAGTCAGTAATCGAGTCAATCATTTATTTTTATTTTCATTTTATGCTTTTTATTTTTATTTTTTAATTTTTCAATTTTATTTTAATGTTTATTTTTATTATATTCGTATTACTTTCTCATTCATTTTATTTTTATTTTCATCATGTTTGTTTTCATTTCAGATTTCTTACTATTATTATACTTATTGCTAGTTATTTTTACTCTTATTTTTACTGAGCAAATTAATGAAGATAGGTACATTTATTTTACCCAACCAAGATTTTTACTGAGCAAATTAATGAAGATAGGTACATTTATTTTACCCAACCAAGATTTAGTGATGCTAACCTCAGTATCTGGTCAAGTAAAATATCTTTTGAGTATTTAGGTTGGTTGATTATTCAATCTTGTTTTTAATCTTCTAGTTCCCATGCCTCCAAAAAGTTTGGCAGACATTAGTTTTGTATAGGTAACGGTTTGGACCTTACTCTTGGGGCCTTGAGAACATTATGTGCCCCTGATTTCCTCAGTTACACGTTAAGACACTATTCATCACTTTTCACCAAATCAGTAAAGGGTTCTTAGTTAATCTGATTTCCTTTCATTCTCGAAAGACAAGAAAAAATAAACGCGAAACATTTATTGACAAATAGAATCGGCGCCATTCCCTTCCGGATTCACAAATCAGCATTTTTCTTTTCCTTTCTTTTCTAGTTATATCGCAATCCGTGAACAATAATGTTGTCTCGAGGGTCCTGGAAATTCATGTAATTGCATGGACAAAAGGCGGCTTTTTCAGAGATGTGAATAAGTGGGGCTCAATTGTGAGAAGGACCAGGAAGGAGAGGCGCAGAGTCGGGATGGGGCACGTTCCAATGAGACGCAAGACGCTCTTCAGCTCGAGGGACCTCCAGGCAAGAACAGCCCAAGTCCCTCCTTTTCATTTCAGTATATATTTCTCGGATTCATTTCTACTGTTTTATTTTTCGTTCCGTTTTTCTCTTTTGTTTAGCGTTTTAATAACAAGTTGTTGAATAGAAAATTTTATTGAATACACATCAGAATTTATACATATACTGTATACTGTTAAACCTACACAAGATCTCATTTCATTATCATGAGCTTGATAAACATGAAACATGTTTTATATATTGTAATAAGAAACATTATAATATTATAGTAAGAGCTTTGCCTTGACAAAAAATTAAACGAATATGTCACAGAATATAAGAAAATATAATATGACTACATCAAAATCATTCATTAGAAGACGGGCGAGTGACGATGGATACGCCTTTGCGGCCTGTGGCTTGAGTTAGTTTCCAGCAATGGCTTCACACCCTCGGGTTTTCAAGTACCAGGTATCATTTTTTTTATCACCTGTGTTCTCTTGAGACACAGCGGAGATGCCTTCACACCCCGAGTGGTGATCCCGTGTCTAAGAGGGTGGGGCGGTAGGGTAGGGGGAGGGGATCGGCACTGGATGCCACTATTCAGCTACTTGTAGGATTAGACACTGCTTTGTTCAGTCGTCATATTTTCTCTTTTCTTCTTCTTCTTCTTCCTCGTCTTCTTCTTCTTCTTCTTCTTTGGCTATCGATTCACGTCTGATTTCGAGTGGATATTGTCGTATAAGAATGCATTGAAATACGTCAGCCGGCGCGTGATATATTTATCTCTAGGAGTGAGGTCTGTTTTTCATTCGTGTTGAATAGCTAGATTATTCTCTTTCTAAGCCTCTACATTTACGTCTGTATATTGGGACTGACTATATATATATATAACAATAATATATATATATATATATATATATATATATATATATATATATATATATATATATATATATATATATATACACAGTATATTAAGACATAACATTGTTGCTCTACTCATTAATTTATCACTTCCACATATTCACAGGGAAGTTAAATTTCTACGTAAGTCCTTATGAAAAAGGAAAATCCGGAATGGACCTTCGGAGATCATTTTGAGCTTCAAGAATTGGAAAACTGATTATTCCTCAGCTTTTCAGCTGTTTTAGTTTACTGTAAAAGAAAACTATTGTGCCGGCTTTGTCTGCCCGTCCGCACTTTTCTGTCCGCCCTCAGATCTTAAAAACTATTGAGGCTAGAGAGCTGCAAATTCTGCTGATCATCCAGCCTCCAATCATCAAACATACCAAATTGCAGCCCTCTAGCCTCAGTAGTTTTCAATTTTTTTAAGATTAAAGTTAGCCATGATCGTGCTTCTGGCAACGATATAGGACAGGCCACCACCTGGCCGTGGTTAAAGTTTCATGGGCCGCGGCTCATACAGCATTATACCGTGACCACCGAAAGATAGATCTATTTTCGGTGGCCTTGATTATACGCTGTACAGAATTCTCGATTGCGCTAAAGAAGCTTCGGCGCATTTTTTACTTGTTTACCATGAATTTGGCGTTATTTTAACGTTTCTTATTGTTTGCTTTTTATTTTTTTGTTTTTAGTTTTGTTCTATACTTTGCTCTGGCAAGTCAGCTTCTCTCTCTCTCTCTCTCTCTCTCTCTCTCTCTCTCTCTCTCTCTCTCTCTCTCTCTCTTTAAACCTTGTGAATGTGTTAAAACTTGTGCAATTGTGAAATATTGTGAACTTTTCTGTAAACTTTTTAAATGTAACTAATTGTGTTTTAAGTATAATTTCTTATTAAATTAACTAATGATAACTATTGATTTTAAGTTTTTTTTTTTTTTTTTTTTTTCAAATATTTTACATAGATTTTTAAACTTTTAATTTATATGTATTGTAGAACTCCCTGAAGATGCAATACCGTATTGCGAGACGTTGGAATAAGCTGTTAAAATGTGAAATTCCTTTGTGTGCCAAGTGGCCTCCATCTGGTCTAGACATTTGTGTATGTATGTATGTATGAAGGGAATTCTATATTTATTTTGAGCTTTAATAGAGGCGAACTAGTAGACCATCAAGAGCTGCTCGAAATGTGGACATGTAACACAGATCCATTCTCGGCAAAAGAAAATGAAGCGACAACCTCTTGAAAAACTATGACCGCTGCATTTCAAAAGGCTATCGTATCTAGTAATATGTATATTGATATTGCAGGAACAATACCAGTCTGATTTAACAAATATCAAAATATGAGTAAAAGAAAATCGAAGCTTCGATAGTTTTACATTTTTATCTTTCAAGAATATTTTTTTATTAATGGAGATGGTAAGAAGAAAGACGCTATACATCGTAGTTTTCCATTTTTTTTATTCGATCGTATTTTTGCTATATCCCATTATGCTCGAGAGTAGAACACGATGACATATGAGTGTTAAGAGCTTGGATTTTCAAATAAGACTTCTCATCCACACAGCTGGGTTACTGCGATAGAAGAAGAGTTCTAGGTTAGTTAACATTGATGAAAAAAAAGAAGCAAAACTCCTATATTCTCTCAAATGTTAAAATGGCAAAACAGTTTTGCTTACCAGTCTTTTAATTACTTATTCATCACAGTGATGTTTTTCTTAGCGTTTGTTGTTTTTCTGCTTTATTTTGCAGCATCGTTTTATTAATATAGACGCTCCATCTTTGAAAGAATTTATGTTATAATAAAGTGAATGTGCATTAGCTTGGGACAAGAATTCCTTAATAAATTTAGTATTTATTCATGTATTTACCCATGCTTTGACGGGTGAACATATTCAATAATTTTAAGGAAGCGGCACCTCAACTGTCACCAGTAAACTCTTAATTTCAACAGATCCTTCACACTTAAACCATTCGAAAGGTAAGCTGACATATGACGTATCGAATAGAATTCCAGTTGAAAATTCAAAACATTAACCGAGGAAGTGGACTGTCAAACATGGCGTACACAGAGAATAAATAGCCTCACAATAAGGTAATAAAAGTCAGGAAAAGCAATTTCGTCGAAAGCATAAAGACTGGGGAAGACACTCGCTGGGCCGGGTTATCTAGGGAATAACTGTATTCGTGGCTTCTCATAAGTTATGATTTAATGTCCTTCTGTAGACTGATTGATCTGCGGGACTCGAGTGTTGGCTCTCTCGGAATAAATTTTCTGTGACAGAAACCCGAAGGTGTAAAGCTTACCGAATGAGGTGCTTCGAGTCTTTCTTTATGATTCTTTAATTAATTATCTGAAAGAAGAATGTAAACAAAGACTTGGGACAACTGTTTGTTTTATACCCTCTGTTTCCATTATTAAAGGGGTCACTTGTAATTGTATGTTTGTTAAATGCGCACTCATTACATAACACATCCATTTGCTTGAATGCAATATGCACGCGAATGTACGTGCACCCAGTCATCCACATGGACGTGTGCATACATCTGTTAGAGAATAAAAATTATTCAAGCACAGTGAAGATAAGAGACAAATGGATAAGCCTTCTATTCTAGGGATACCTGCTTTGCATGCTAATAGCTTTCTAGCCTTATTCTACGTAAACCTATGAGCATTAATAATAATAATAATAATAATAATAATAATAATAATGTTTGTTACGTAATGCAGTGTCACCTACACGGTTATAGGTCCACATAGAAGAGCCAGCCTATGGACTTACCCTTTTATTTTTTTTATATTATTCATCCACGATGAAAGGGAGCCGATACAGAGATAGCACGACGGAGTTAGACTAGAATGGCTAGAGGAGGGAGCCAATAGAAGAATTTAGGCACTTTGATCTTATTGATTCACATTGATAAACTCTCCAGAATTGAACTTGAGATTTTGAGAAGAGTAGGGCACTTATTTCTCTCTCTCTCTCTCTCTCTCTCTCTCTCTCTCTCTCTCTCTCTCTCTCTCTCTCTCTCTCTCTCTCTTTTGTGCGAGAATACGTAAGTTTCCAAAGGCGTTCTTGGTTTTGTTCAGCCAGCCTGTGGGAAATGGTGGCAACAGCGGCTGTAGTAATTACCCTTCTCATTTGAAATAGGCAGTATCGGTACGTGCATCAATTAACAAAAGGTTTGAAAACCACAAAGCACTTTAGTCAGTATGTAAGAAAATTCCTGGAGGAAATTTGGTGGAAGGCAATCCAAACCAAAGGTTTTGTTGGTTCTCCAGGAAACAGGATCCCTCTAACCAGAGGAGCAGAAATTGCAGGGGAGAACCTGGCCTTAGAATCATAGTAGTAGGATAAGGACCGTTGTCATTTTTAGAGATGTTCAAGAGAATGATGACAATGTTCAGTGTGCTCATTTTCAGCAGGCGGAAGAAATATATATTGATAAAATGCTTAGAGATGATAAAGTTCTGTTTTTAGAAAAGAGAGCAGTTGCACATTCCAATTATTTTTATTGGGACATATTGTGCAGTAGCGTGCTGAATTTAAAAGTCCCCTTCTGGTGACTTTTGCTAATCACACGAAGGCATTTGGCAACGTTCACAAACAAGTGATATAGAAGATCTTACGTCATTGTGGTATTTCCATAAAATATGCCAAATTGATGTTGAGGGAGTGTTGTCAAGTGAATTCTTATTAAATAGTAGCGTGCTACAGGGAAATTTTGTCACCTTTGCTGTTTCTTTTATCGTGGATTTATAATGTAACAAGAAAGAGTTACAGGTTTAGAATGGAGTAACGATAGGATCTCGACAGACGCAGATTACAGATGATATTTTAATGAGCAAAACACCACAAGATTACGAAACTTGCTTGATAGCGCACATCATATCTAGGGAGATGAGTGATATCTAGAGAGATAAGAACAATGATAAACAATTCAGGATCTCAATCTTGAAATAGTAATTTAGTGAAAGAATAATAAAGTTAAATCAAACAATAGGAAGGCTGAAAAATATTTGGAGATCAGATAGACTAAAACTGCGAAAGAAAGTCAGAATATACATTAGTAAGGTCTGTATTGACAGCAGAACATGAACCAGCTATAACAATAAAACTACATCCAGAAAACTTTGACCATTTGAGAACTAAGCATTAAGAAGAATGCTGTTCGTTAGAAGACAGGAATAGAGTGAGAAATTTACCATATGTGAAATGAATGAAGTTCCATAAGGGGAGGAGATTTTATTGAAAGGTAGGTGGAGGTGGCTTGGACATGTCCTCCGCACAGCCCCTGGGAGAATGGTACGAAGCAGCGTCTGGTGGGCTCCGATGAGCACCAGGGCCATTAGATGTCCCCGACCCACTAAGATAAGAATTATGAGAAGGGAGATGAGTGGAGATTTATCGAAGATAAAGCACAAGAAGGACATGAGTACCAGACTTTCAAAGAGGTCTTGCGTCACTCAGCGTTTGAGGCGGTGATGATGATGAAGCAAAGTGAAAAGAGAAAGACCCACTTACAAGTAAATTGCAATAATGTTTCATTCTTGTGAATTTTTCTCGGAAGCACAAATCCTTTAGAAGCTCGTCTTGCCTGGAATAAACTATATAAATTTATCAGGCTACTACATAAAAATTAGCATAAATATCTTTAAGGATACAGTATCAGGGTTAAGGAAGTCCTGAAACACTAAAGAAAAAACTCACGGAAAAATTCCTCATTTTTACGATGAAGCAAAGTTAGTTTCCTCCGACGTTACTTCGGACGCTAAATGGGAACCAGTTAAGTCCTTGATAGCAATAAACGTTTACGTTATCGGATTTTAATTAGGAATCACACATGACTCTTTTCAAGTAAATATTTTCATTTTTTGCAAACTTTTTTCAGTCCTTTTGGAGATAATTGCTTAGCATTGCAAACGTACATTAAGAATCAGATAAGAATTCTCTAAACTGAAATGTGTGTTTGAGCGAGCTTTTATCAGAAACTGTACAAATAATTGAATTACGTAATCGCAAAAAACCTTACATTAATAAATGTTTACATTTCCCAATGTCTGTTAGGATCCATGTAAGATACCTCAGCAGTATGTAAAAGCTGAATAAGGTGCGAGCGGACGCTTCTTGAAACCCGGACAAATTTCCGAGCTTAAATGTACGATATACTTACTAATATTTTTAATTTTAGAGAGTCATTTTGAGAGAATTTCTTCCGAAACAGATAAGGTGTGCCCATAGCGGCGATAATAAATGCGAAAGTATTTAGACACTGAATAACATTAACAGAAGATCACAAAAACAAGTTGATTGAGTCACTCTGCCAGCCAACACCCTGGTCTCAATCTCCTTCCAGCCTCCTGCACTCAAAAAATAGGGCCTCTTTAGAATCAAAGAATCACATCTTTTTTACGGGGAATTAATCAAAAGAGTCCCTTTGAAAATCTCCACTCGGAATCACGTTGTGGAATCCAAGTGCTTGACTTAACGGACTTGAAGTGCCATCACTGCCATTTCCGACGGGCCACCCCTTTCCAGACAGCAGGTTTCGACGATTGCAGGTTTTTCATTTGTATCTGCGATTGATTTTACCCCACACGAATATATTATTCGTCGAGTGTGTTCTTGAAATCAAAAAGGTTGGTTCTCCTTTGAAAGACCCTAGACAAAATGTTAAGGAATGGCAATTGTGGTGAAGAGGGGTTTGGCGTTTGATGTGGGTCGTTGGCAACAGTGTCAAGGACTCGGTAGAGAGGAGTCGGCTTCGTTTGATTCCATTCACCCGCTTCTCTTTCAGACCTACAGATTTCCGCTACGTTTCCGAGAAGTTGTTGTATTATTCAATTTGTTCCAACTCCCAAAGCTGCAAACTCGCCCTTACGATTATGCAGTCTAAGGCCGCTTGCGCCTTAGCCTTTCGGCGTGTTTGGACGCTGCCTGGAATATAATTAGGTAAGTTTTCTTAAAGGACCCGAGAAAAAAAAAAAGCGTTTCTACAGGGCTGAGCATTGTTGAGAATTGTCTCAATTTCATTTGGTGCTCTTTGATGCCTTTCTTGTTGATTATGGAGACAAGGCTCTTAAGCCAGCAGTTGCCAGAGGACGGCAGATCATCTTTACTAACAAAGATGCCTCCTCACTCAACCTCCTCTGCACTGCCCCACTTCCACTCTTCCTTCCTTCTTCCTTCCTTCCTCCTCCCTTCCCTCGCTCCTCCCCTTCCTTTCTTCAAAGGTAAATACATGCTGCATGTGCATGCATCTGACAGGTCCTTGGGTGCATTTTTAAATGCAAGGCATTGATAGTCATATTTGGTTTGACCTTCCAGAGAATTGGAGTCAAGAAAGGCGAGTAAATTTACTCAGCAATACATTGGCAGGGATCATAAACATCAAAGACTATGGCTGATGATGCTTAAACTAGGCCAGCAAAGATGCAAAGGTTCCTCTCTCTCTCTTTCTCTCTCTCTCTCTCTCTCTATCTCTCTCTCTCTCTCTCTCTCTCTCTCTCTCTCTCTCTCTCTCTCCATACTAGCGCTCTTCTCTAATCCTTGTAAACCCTTTTCCTCCTTGAAACGCTCTTTCTTGTAGATGCATTCGACCTTTTGGTAAGGTAGAAACAGATCTTTATCTCTCTCTCTCTCTCTCTCTCTCTCTCTCTCTCTCTGTCTGTGTGTACGATTTACTTAAATACGATGATTTCTGATGTGAGTTGCAATATACTTTTTCCCCCGTTCTGGAATGGAGGCGAACAGTACACCGTAAATAAGGCTTTCTTTGCAAAGCAGCCTAAGGATGAATGTTTAGTGGGAACGTGTCCAGAGCGGTAAGCGCACATACTTCTAAGTCGTCCGAGTTCCTTTGATATTAAAGAAGCGTCGTATCTGATTCGTTTCATATAAATGGATAAATTAATTTGCTTCATTCAAAGGCACGGATGTCGGCATCGCTTTATGAATTGCTCACTCGCTTAATGACAGAGAAGGCACGTCAACATTGATTCCGTCTCTCTTCAACTCTGTCTTTTTAGGTGTGTTTGCGAAAGCGTCAGCCCTGACTCTGTTTTTCTCCCTTCTGTCATTTTGGCTGTTTATGGACGTGCCCACACGGGGTCTGTCTTTATGGATGTTCATGTGCGTGTCAACACTGATTTTGTCTCTATCCACCTCCGTTCTTCTCGTTGTTTCTGAGTGTATTAACAGTGACTGTTACTACCTTAGTCTGTCTCTTTTTTAATTCGTTTATGGACCCGTCCTCTTTTTTGGGTATTTATGCATACGTCAACACTGATTATGGCTACCCACATCTCTTTTTGGAAGTGTTTATGGATCTGTCGGCACTGATTCTGTCTTTTAGATTCTGTCCTTTTGAGGTTTTGTGCGTAAGTCAACAGTGGGACTGAGTATCCTTTTCTGCCTTTGGGGAGTGTCTATGTAGTGTTTCCATGATTTACAAAGCCACTAAAAGTCACAGTCGTATGAGGGCTCCACATTTCCTTTTTCTCCACGTTAGGCTTCATCATTCATTACCTATTTAGTCAACACCTCTCTCGGAGCCTTTGGTACCAATGAATCCAATCAGTCGTGGGGTTTTGAGTTCATTACTGAGTCATTTGAGACGATATCAGCATCTCTCCTTCTAAAGAGCATTTGATCTAACCATTATCAAAGTGGAGAATAGCACTCGTGGCTGAAGAGGCAATGTGGAGATGCTTTGGGGAAGCCCGGGTCTAGTCTCTTCGTCCCTGTCTCTCCTCTAGTTCCACCCCTTGAGTCCTCTTCTGAGCCTTCTCTCTCTCTCTCTCTCTCTCTCTCTCTCTCTCTCTCTCTCTCTCTCTCTCTCTCTCTCTCTCTTCTATTTTCTCAGTTAACTATATATACCAGCCACTTCTGTAGTTCTTGATTGCTTTCACTTTTTCTCATGATTTTTCTTGGCCCGCAAAAGTCAGACGAAATTTTAGTGCTTGTTGCCACGGCTTATTGGAAAGAAAACCTCTGGACTTCGCATGAGGAATTACAGGTGAGAACTCTGAAGTATGGATATTCACCCTTCACTGAACTCGACCTCGATGGCCAGAGGAAGTTGTGACCCCCGATATAGCATCAGATCTAATCGAATTTATTTGTTGGGAAGTATAAACCCATATGTTTGTTTGTAACCTAGATTTGTCAGTATTTTTTAGAATCTGGGAAGAGATTGTCTGCTGCCTACCTTTGAGCCGAGTCATGACCAAGTTGACCTAGTCTATCTTTGCTGGTGACCCTGATTATTTTTGTTGAAATTAAGGCATGCTTTTGTTTCCTATAACTTCTTGCAAATTGAACGAAGTTTTGTCGGTCTCTTTCATAAATGTATCACCCTCTATAAAATAAAAGCTAATTGTTAATGATGCTTTAATATGTTTGCTGACTCGAAAATTATAACTTCGCAGCGCTTGTAAATACACAGCTGGAAACAGGCCTGGATTAGACAATACTTTTCTGCTAATTTGTTCATTATTATGTTGACTAATTCATAAAAGGGACCCCCTTGACCTTGGCCCACCTACTCGTGGTTAGGGGGCTCTTGAACCCCTAGAATTCGTTCCCAGGTTCGAGTCTAGGAGTCCTGTATATTGTTACTTATTTAGATTAATCTTGTGGAAATTTCCATTTTTGGTAAAATTTATTTGACCTGATAAATACGGGTTATATATGAGGCTAATAGTGGGATCTGTGGTTAGACTGTGAGGTACAGAGCCGTCGCCGGGACCTTCATGGCATCCTCACTTCAAAACAAAAATCTGCATGACACACTGAGACTCTCAGGAAGTGCAGATCCAGCGCTCGTGATTCAAACGATCTTTAATGCAATTTTCTCAAGATACTTTAAGTCCTTATCAGAACTGTAATTACTAATGTATATAAGACATTGCAAGCTTTCTAACATATGTATTTGAAAGCTCTTCCTAATTTGTATATAGCATTGTTAACCATTCTTCAGGTGTGAGAAAACACATCTGACTGTATGTAGACGTCATTCTGTTTTCCTTTAATGTCAGATAGTGCTTTTCCACTCACAAGAGTTCTTGGCCTGTTAGACAGTTTGTGTCAATAAATTAGAAAACCTTAAACCTGCCTCTTACTCACCGCCTCGTCATACTGGTAACCCTGAAGATGACTGATACTGCCACCGCCAGCACCAGCCCATCCAGCGACAACACTGCCACATCAAGCATCCTCCTACCGCCCTTTACAAAACCCACAACCCAGAGGCCTGGTTCTTCAGAGCAGAGACTATCGAGTTCCTGCCAGACGATGTCTTCAAGCAGATCACAGAAGAATGTCCGAAGGGCATTTGTTTCTTCCACTGGATTTGGGAGCGAAACCCGAAAATGTGAAAATGATTGCTGTGTGTCAAAAAACATGCAAAAGTATCGCAGCAGCGACTCAACAAAATAAACGTCAGCAGTGGGCAGACCAGTTGCCTCATAAGAGAAACCGCGCCTGCTTTTTCCACTGTCTTTCTTCCAGGTACAGGCAAAAAGCCTCGACATGTTTTTTCATTGTAGACGAAAGATCAAATACAGGGTTCCTGGTTGACACTGGCGCATTCAAATCATCATGCCAGCCAACCTGCACGAACGACTCATTCCAACCCCAAGCACCCTACAGGTGTCCACTGACAGCGGAGCCCCACTGTAAATATACCGGAAAAGGACCATGGAAGTGTTGCACGGTGGGAAGCAGTACAACTGGACGTTCATCACAGCTGACATAACAATCACACTTTTAGAAGCAGACTTCCTAAAAGCCCACAACGTGCTGGTAGATGTAGCGAAACAACAGCTGATCACACAACCCACCCCCATAGCCCCACTCACTCCAACTCCAGCACCAGAGATGAGTCACCTCCTACAAAAATTCCCGGAGTTATTTAAGGACAACCTGCAGAAAAACATGACCCCGCAAAGCACCATGTCCAGCACCACAGTCACCGAAGGTCCCCCAGCACATGCCCATTTTAGACATTTGGCCCCAGAAAAACTTCCCCACGCCAAACAAGCTTACCGGGACATGGAATGCGCAGAAATATGCCGAAAAGCCTCCAGCCCCTGGGTATCTCCCCTACACATGGTGCCAAAACCTGATGGCACATGGTGACCCTGCGGCGACTACCAGAGACTCAACATCAAGACAGTGCCTGACAGGTACCCATTAGCGAACATCGCAGACATAACCAACCAGATGGAGGTGCCAAAATATTTACGAAGTTGAAGGGATACTTTCCAAGTCCCGGTCGCAAAAGAGGACATAGGAAAAACTGCCATTAACACCCCCTTTAGCACATACACCTTCAACTACAGCTTCAGCAGCCTTTGGAACTCAGGTGTGACCTTACAACGTCTGATGGATGGAATCCTGGGCAACCTACCCTTTTGCATTGTGTACATCGACAATATACTGATATTCAGCCCCAAACATCAAACAGCACATGAGAGGCGTCAGGCGGGTCCTGCAAATACTTGAAGAAAACAGACTTCTAGTCTGAAAACACAAATGCAAATGGGCAAAACCAGTGGTGGAATTCCTGGGCCACCAAATAAGCCCCAACAGTGTCAAGCCCCTCCCGAAGAAGGTCCAAGCAATCACCAACTTCCCAAAACCAACAACATTCAAAGCAGTCCAAGGGTTACAGGAATGATTAAGGGGATCGGCCGCCTAAAAAGCCCAAAAAATCTTTAAAAAATTCGATTTGCTGAAAAAAATTCTATGGCTTCGTATAGCGTTCAAGAATGTGTCCACGAAATATTATGCTAAAATTTGCCTTATTTCTCTAGTTATGGCCTCAAATGTAACAATAACTATATACCCATAAAACACCAGTAGCTCAAATGATTTAGTCTGGTATAGTTTTTGCGATGTGTGTTATGAAAACTTCCTTTGAAATGAAATATATAATGTCAATAATATCCTACTTGGCACCTTTTTAGTTATTCCTAGCCATGACAACGCACACGTCATACCATGACGCCGACTGTGGCCGAGTTGCCTATAAACTTCCAAGCCAGAAGGACACGTTTTCACGCCGCTAGCCTTGACTGAACTCTGTATTTTCTGCGGTGTTTTTGTTTTTCACCGTGCCTGAAAGGTCCAAGAGTTCACTTCATGCTTCTAGAATGCCGAAAAGCCAAGTGGAAAAGTCCAGGCGAGAAGTAGAAGAAAGAATTCAAGAAATTAGTGCCATAGAGGGAAATGGAGTGACGGAGAGAGAGAGAGCTGTCGCCCAGCAAACAGCGCAGGCAGCGATCACTGCTGACCAGAGACCAACCACATCTACCCCTAAAAGCCTCTTTATTCGTTCGTCACTACTAAAGGCAAAGATATTTTAGAAGAAGAAAGCAGTGGCTTGGAGGCTGATATTATAGACGATCCTGAAAATAAAATGATCATAATAAGTGAAGCAAGACTTGATGAATTACTTGAATCACGAATCCCTAATTGTGAATGTAAAGTAATTCCCAGGATCCAAGGGATGGATTCGAGACACTAATAAAAAGTGTAGGCAACTATGATACCCTGGAGTAATACCTTGCAGCAAGATCAGACAGGGGACCAGGAACCTAAAATTTATAAGAATGTGTCTTAGGCACATAAATAATCAATTAATATTCTTATTTATAATCATTTTGCATTAATTAATACCCAAAAATAAAAATTAAAACCATAGAATTAATTGTAACACAGTCTTTGAAGTCCCTTTTACTTTTTTTATGTAACTAAAACTTTGAAGGCCCGTTTCTCCTTTAAAATGCATCTCCTCCCTTAGTATTGGACCAATCTAAATGAAATTTTAAATATAACATGGGGAAACATGGTAGATTAAAACAAAGCCGGGGATTTTTAATATTTTGAGTTTCTGATTTTTGGCAATATTTTTTCTGTAATTTTTTCCGGGAAAATTTTATTAAAAAAAAAAAAATTCATATCTCGAAAAAATAATTGAAAAATCAAAATCCCCGGCTTTGTATCGAAGGTCCATATGTGTTTTATACGTGGTTCAAATCTCATCCCTTAAAACCAAAAAGCAAAGGAGGAGATGCATTTTGAAAAATGGCCATTTTGGCCGAAAAATGCTCTGGCGTCACAAAACCTAAGGTCACTGAACAAAAATTTTTTCCCCAAGTTCCCACACAATATCCTTTAACAAACCCCTATATATCAACAACCTGTCGTTAAAAAGTCGGAAACCGGCCGATCCCTTAACTATTCCCACTGTTTCATAACCAACCTTGCTGAAATAATGGCCCCAATATACGATTGCTTAAAAGGAAAACCTAAAAAACTTGTTGGTATGAAAAACAAGATAAAGCCTTCACTCTAGCTATAAAACCTCTGCTGCCACACTAATCTTTCCTTTACCCCATAGGTCCCTCACCCTAAAGACGGACAAGAGTAGCACCATGATGGGCGAGGTACTTGAATAAGACACAGACAGTGGTCGTTCCCCCATTGTCATTCTTCAGCAAGAAGTTATTGCCAGCAGAGCAAAGTACTGGCAGTCCACAGAGCCATCTGCCACTTCCGACACATGCTAGAAAGACGATAATTTGTGGTGCAGACAGACCACCACTGCTGGTACATGTCTTCACCATAAGAGGAGATGGGTGGTCAGCAAGACAACAGCATTACCTGTCATTGATAGCAGAACACTCTTGCATCATCAGATACTTAAATGGCTCTTCCAACAACTTGGCAGACACCCTTTCCTGAAACTCTATTAACATCGTCCAGATTAGGATATCATATCCCAAAATAGCATTGGCTCAGAAGGATGATGTGGACCTCCAGTGACTTCAATGGGAGAACCCTGCCCTTACGTGGAGCGACCTAATTATCAACAATGGAGAGACAACCATTGCCTGTAAGAGGAGTACCAGACATCCTCGCCCATACCTACCATTAGGGTTGAGAAAGAAAGCCTTCAACCTCACTCACAACTTGGCCCACCCATCGGTACATCTGGTGGGGAATGAAAAAGGACATTGAAAAGTGGGCAAGAGAATGCCTTCCATGCCAAGCATCAAAAATAATGAGGCACACAGAGACAGGGATAGGGGCATTCCAGAGTAGCATTTGACATTAGGGAAAAACAGAGGGATGTCTATATCAGTCAGATGTGTTTTCTCACACCTGAAGAATGGTTAACAATTCTATATACAATTTAGGAAGAGATTTCAAATACATATGGTTGGAAAGCTTGCAATGCCTTACATACATCAGTAATTACAGTTCTAACAAGGATATAAAGTATCTTCTGAAAAATGCATAAAAGATCGTTTGAATCAGGAGTGATGGATCTGTGTTTCATGAGAGTACTCGGTGTGTTGTAGATTTTGTTTTGAAGTGAGGATGCCCTGAGGGTTTCAGTGACAGGTCTGGAGCTCACAATATAACCTTTCAGGGTTAACAATGGAAGGTATTTTAGGTATTATGAGTCACACCATAGATTTCCACAATGCTATGGAAATAGAGTAAAGCAGATTTTGAATAATCATCATATTGCCTGGAATGAGGTGCTTCCATTCAAAATAACACCCACCCTTCCATGGAAGTTACCCTAGATAACATTGTGCCATTACTTTATTGGTACTAAAAGTAATATGACAACGGTGGAAACCTGCTCGATTTTTATGGAATAAGTTGGAAAGCATAAAACTCAAGTTTTATTTTTACTGACAGCTCCAAATCCAGTGCTGGCATAGGAATTGGGGTATATAGTAATGATTTTTATCGTAGAAGTACACTGCCTTCATGACACCTATTTTTACCGTGGAACTATATGGAATTTTAACTGGAATTGAGAGAATAACAATTATTAATGGATGAAATTTTACTATTTTTAGTGACTCAAAAAGTGTTTTACAAAGTCTAAGTGTGTTTAACTCAACTAATCCATTTGTTTTAAAAATCCAAGTGTGGCTTTATTTAATGAATTATAGAGGAATACAAGTAAAATTTTGTTAGGTCTTAGCAAATGTAGGAGTGTCTGGTTATGAAAAGGCTGACAAACTAGCCAAAGAAGCTGTATCTGATATGCTTCCAAGGAAATATAGACTTCTGTGCAATGACGTCTTACCAGATGTCACATCACATGTTAGAGTATATGACAGGAACGTTGGAATGTTGGACTACATTGAAAGAAATTACAAGTGTCATATTTCCTTGGATGTATAGCAAAATGCCCAGAAAATGGGAAACTGCACTCTGCTGTCAAAGGATAGGGCATACCTGCCTCACACACAAATTTTTAGTACTAAATGGAAATCAGCCATACTGCATACTATGATAACTGCTTGGTCCTTTTGACTGTCAAACATTTGCTAACTGAATGCCCTAGTCCTAGGGACCTCAGGAGAAGCCTTATCTCTGAGGCCCAAGATGAGAATGAACGATATATTCTAGCCAAAGTCCTCTGGAAAAAAGCTGTTTATGATGCCAGTGGCATTTTTAGATTTGTATCAGAAGCAGTTCTACTGCAAAAGCTATAGATTTAATTTTTATATATATAATCTAGTCATCATGTCCATAGGTTTTCCATAAATTTTGTCATTCTTGACAAATGATATCGGCATCAATTACCTTAGTTGTCCTGATGTTGAAGGGTTTATTGACTCACCGGAAATGTCGAAACAGGAGGCAGACGATCTGAAGACGAAGTTATTTATTGTCTCGTAACAAGTTCACTGTCAGTGCTGTGACACTTGAGTGCAGAGAGAATGAGAGGTTTATTTCTTTCAAGAGCTAATGACACAACACTGTCATTGGCTGAGGCCCTTTGCACATACGGTTAAGCTGGAAAGCACCTCGGATGAACGGTTCTTTATATGTACTAGCTAAATCACGTAAGGGTGCGTCAGCACTCAGTAAAACATGTCATAAACATATGTCAGCAACTAATTACTCATATATCACCAACAGATTGAACAGAAGTTAACGACTTACTAGTAGTGTTTCTTATACTTTCCAGCATTTGCCAAAGGTTCGTTGACTTATTTTTACTCAGTTTGTGATATGTATGCAATAAGTTGCAAATGGGTGTTTATTATATATTTTATTATGGTGTGGACATCCCTAGGGGCTGCAAACGCATCAGCCAATGTACCCAAATCTTTCCATAACGTTCAGCTATCAAGTAAAGGTAGACACATTGTTTTTGGGAATTTCTGGGAAGTCCAACAGCAGACTGAACATCGCCAGTCTGGTTGACATATCCTCTTCTTGGTATCATGTCATCCTGAGCTACTTCTAACCTAATTTGCTTTTCATTCAAGGGATAATACATATATCCTAGATGATCTAGAAAAGACAGTTGGGCGCTGAAAATTCAAATGGAGTTTTCCATGAGTATTTCTTCTGAAATTTCTCTCGACCTTAGCAAAAATATAGAATTTCTTTCCTAGATAGCATTTTTTAGAATAAGCCAATCTCCATCCTTCCCCTTAGAAAATAATTAAATAACAGTGAAGTCCTTTTAGATCTGTCTGATTACTTGTAAGCCAACATTGTCGATGCATATACGTCTAGATTTATTCAAATTGATTTTAGTGCCACGTTTGATATGGTTATCCATGCATAAAGTTCATAATTTACATATTAGCATCTATGTACTTGATCTTAATTACTGTTTTTTAAGTCACCAGCAACAAATAGTTTGTGTTGAAGATATTTTGTATGGAGTCTAGACCTGTCTTGTCTGGTGTTCTGGAACTGTTGTGGGTTTTATCCTTTACTAGTCTCGAAAGTAGGAGAGTATAGTATACCGATGATTCAGCACCTGTTGAAGGTATTCATTTTGTTTATAAGCAAAAAGAAGTTTGTGCAAGCTTTAAGAGAGATCTGGAATGGACTGGTAAGAAGAAAGCTCTGTGGTATGAGGCAGAGCTCCAGCAAGTCTAGTAGGCTTCTGATTAGCCGATCTCAAACCATGTTCCCGCTCCACATTCGCTTTTCTGGATACTCGACATTCCGTGATGTAACTGTTGACTCCCTAGTTTTCTTTTCCACAGAACTTGAAAAATATATCTTGAAATGCTGTCAGAAAAGCCTCTTGTTCTTAAGCCTTTCTTTAATTCTTCAGAATTTTCGTTCCACCAATATTTGAATACTGCTTTCCTGTTTGGATGCCAACACTCTCTTGGGGTTTAAATCTCTTAGGCAAAATTGCTCAGGGTTGGAAAAGTCGGGTACAGGCACTTTTGTAATGAGACAGAGGTTCATTATATATGACTTAGTCAATTCTGGGGAGAAAATCCAGTAATGTTAGCTAGAAATTTCTAGCACGATGTAATCTCTCTCTCTCTCTCTCTCTCTCTCTCTCTCTCTCTCTCTCTCTCTAACACAATATGTCTATGTGTTTTCGTGTAACAAATATGTACCTATGAGCAGTCTCTCCCCTACTCGGTCTTTATTTGCACATTCCTTACATAAGTATATTTAAGTGCTTTTCCCAGTAACTCGATGAAATTGTTAATTTTCTGTGAATCTGCCGTCCTTTGTTTAACTGTGTGCATCACACACGTGTCAGGAGCAACACTTTCCAAGAGGCACCTTTTTTTTTCTTTTCGTATTGTACATTCAAGTGTTCCTGGGATCAATCTATTAACTTCTGACTCTAAGAGAGAGAGAGAGAGAGAGAGGTAGTGACCTGGCTCCATGGACATCCAATATTGTCAGTAGCAGTTTTGCTTCTACTGTTAATTTTCTCATTATTGACAATGGAGAAAAATAAAAGGAATGGAAAGATTTTTGCCTGGGACAAAAAATTTGTTTAAGCCATTAAAGTGTCTATTAGAAATCTAATCCTTTTCGCCTCGCCCCCACCCCTGAGTGTTCGCTGTGTCCCTCTCAAATATACATGAAGCATACACATATATATATATATATATATATATATATATATATATATATATATATATATATATATATATATATATATATATATATAATATGCCTACTTCTGTTTTTACTTCACAGAATAACAGCATCGTGACTTCGTCTCCTTGACTTCCTCGTCCTCACCTCTTCTATTTCTCCTGTTCCTCATCCTCCTCCTCCTCTTTCCCATGCTACCCTCCTCCTCTTCTCCTGGGGGCTCTCGACATCAAAGGAATCGGTCTCAGAGATTCTGTCATTGCAGACGGTTTTTACAATTGCCCTACCTTTGTTCTGCTGGGGGCTGAGAGCCCTTCAACATTTGTTCGTATTCCAACGCCTCGCCAGGCACGCTCGCCTCCTTGCGGCTCGCCTCTCAGCTCCCCACTGCTGAAGAAGGAGAAGAAGAAGAAGGAGAGAAGAAGCCGAGGACTAGCACGCCCCAATCCTCGCCACAGGCGGCAGAAATGCAGTGAGATTCTCACGTGCACGCACGGACACACGCATACACGCGCGCGCGCGCGCTTCCGTGCTTGCCAGATTGTATAAATATTAGTCTTGCTTCTCGGCGTTTAAAGTTTATATTTTAAAATATGAAAAAGTAGTTTCAGTAGAATCTCTCTCTCTCTCTCTCTCTCTCTCTCTCTCTCTCTCTCTCTCTCTCTCTCTCTCTCTCTCTCTCTCTCAGGCAAATAAGTATTTTAATTCAACATCATCTTCCCCCATGAAATACTTTTGATTTGAACCTAGAGTTAATGCTAAAATATTTCTCACCTGAAGAGTCAATACCAACTGTTAATTCGTATGGAATAATGCCTGTTAATTACTTGATAAAGCGTTGCACAGAATTGATCTCTCTCTCTCTCTCTCTCTCTCTCTCTCTCTCTCTCTCTCTCTCTCTCTCTCTCTCTCTCTCTCTCTCTCTCCTCGATAGATTTTATTGCGGTAATTTCCACTTACTTGTCCCTTGTTATATTAGTGATTGTATCTCTTTTATAAACGATCGACGTGGTTAGTAATGTTGTCTAATTCTCATTAGCTGTGGTTTACGCTCATATATACAGAAATAAAGTTTTGCTAACGTTAAATCGGTTATTGGATATACTGACAGGTTTTGTTATGGAAGCAGTAGCTTTTCACGTTCTTGATTCGTGTAATAAAGGAAGTCTTTATTGAACAGTAATGTTTAACAAATAAGACTATCAAAAACCAATTAGGTCAGAGCTGTTCAGGCTAGAAAGCGGAACTTAAAAGTGCATTTACAATTACAAATCAATACATGACTTCCTTTTACTCAACGTGACTTCAGATCCACACCCTTACAGCTAGACACACTAGTCTTCACTGCTTCTGGTGGAATACTATCAGATCAGTAATGTTAGAGATGGTCAAGACAGTAAATCCCGACCCTGAGACAGTCCGTACCTTCCCGAAGATTGAATGAAGACATCCTCTTTCTGTTACCTATTGTAGATGTGTTGTGTTCCTGTGGTGAGGGAGGCTGCTGGTCCTGGGCTAGGCGACTGCAAGTTAAACATCAAGCTTATTGCCCTTAGGCAACCTGTGTAAAACACAGTTACACAAAAAATTGCATGGATGCACATTCCATTTTTATATGAAATACTCTTTTTGGATAGGGCGTAGAATATATTATAAATGCCATTATGACCTTGCATAAGAAATGGTATTGGCTTTTATTCACCTGCACTTAACGTAAAATATATTTCACGCTTGTATGCATGTTTGACACATGCACACACACTCTACTCATCGTATATATATATATATATATATATATATATATATATATATATATATATATATATATATATATATATATATATATATATATATATATATATATATATATATATATATATAAAGAGTAAAACTCTCACACACCATCTCATCTGTCAACGATGTAATATAAAGAATATTCAATTGCTTTATTTATTTTATCAAAAAAGAACATTTTAGGCAAAATTCGCCCATACAGACCTCTCTCTCACCACTGCCTTTTGGGGGAGAATACCTTAATCTCCTTTCCTTGTTCAAGTGACTGCCAGGGACCTTAAATTCCAGGTACTGATCCAGTAGGAATGCAAATCCTCGCCCGAGGCAAGTCAGCTGGCAGAGAGGCAAAGGATTGACCATGTGGTCAACACCATCTTGGAACTTGACCCATGCAGCCCTCCACCTCCGCAGTGACACACGGTCATACCGACACCAGCACCATCTACGAAGAGCAGGATCGTAATCCCCGAAAGCTATAAAAGACCCCAAACGGACACAGTCAGTCTTATAATTGGTCGGACGCTCATCCAGGACTCCTGTTGTTTTTCTTGCTCTATTGAACTGCCCTTCTGGACAACGCGGCTGTCGGGATCAATAGTAAACTTTTGCTGTGACCTTATTCACTTGCCCTCCCAATCACTGCCAACTCCCCCACCCCCGTGAAAACGAGGAACATCATCGACTGCTTAAAGTAAAGAGCCGATTGTAAGGTTCTTTTAGCCAGTCATGTCCCTGTCAGTCTATAACTATTTTGCTGTTTTTGCTTTTTCATAGTGCGATATTCCTACAGAGAGACCTGTATTGTTTTTTACAGTTGTGCTATTTAATTTGCAAAGCATTGAAGTGAAGTGTAACGTAGTTGTTAAAAATCGAGTTATCGGAATCAAGTTCAGTCTAAGCCCCTTCTGTGTAATTCCTCGATTCCTTAATTAGTGCTCTTTTCAGTTGAGTAACCATGGGTGTTTCGATTACAGATCAGGAGTTAGTCAGCTGTGGATCTGTGCATCATCTTGTGTGCGTAGTGGCCCCACTACACCACTTACGGTGCCCTCTGAAGCGGGCTTCCATTGTGTCTCCTCAAGCAATTCCCAGTCATTTGCTTCTTTCATCTTGTATTACGGGACCTTGTTTGCCTGTCCCAGTTATGCTACCATTCTTCTGATGTGTGCTTTTCTTTTGTAAATATAATTAATTAAGTTAAACCCAAGAGTTTACTTAATCCCCTTTTGGAAGTAGGCCCTCAGCAGTATTTTGTATGTTTTTACCTGACCTCAAGGCCAGAGCTCAAATTTGTGTTATTTGTGTTATCCAAGTTAAAGTTGCTAAAACAGCTAAAAACACACACACACACACACACACACACACACACACACACACGCACACACACACACACACACCCAGTACAACCTATATGGGGGGGACCAAAAATTGAATTGTTAAACTGGATCTTCCCAGACGTGTTTTCCACTGTTGAAAGCAATTCTGGAACTCTTGCAGTTATGGCTTTAATGACTCTGTCGTTTTTCTTCTGAACCTCTTCAACGTCTGCAAAACAGGGCTTTCTTCACACACAGGGAGCAAGATCACACATTCACACACACACACACACACACACAGGTCAGGTCCCCCTCGTATATATATATATATATATATATATATATATATATATATATATATATATATATATATATATATATATATATGTGTGTGTGTGTGTGTGTGTGTGTATATATATATAATATATATATATGTGTGTTTGTGTATGTGTATATATTTTTACAAACGTTAGGCCACAAATGTCATTTAATAACTAGTTCACTGTGTCTCGCATATAACTTCCATCCAAGGATAATTATGAGGGATAAATGCTACGTCACCAGTGGGATTCGAACAGCTGCCTGGTTAGAAACAACGAAATTACAGTGACTTTGGCCATTGAGCCATCAAGATGGTTCAGTGGTTTAAGTCACTATATTTGCGTTGCTTCTAAACGAGCCAGTGGTTTCAGTCCCATCAGTGACGAAGCACTTATTACTTATGAGTCCTTTTGGGTGTAAGTTATTCCTGAGGTATAGTGAACTGGATATTAAACTAAATTTTTGGCTTAATATTTATGGAAATAAAAGTAAAAATTTGTATACATTTTATATATATATATATATATATATATATATATATATATATATATATTATATATGACAAATATATATACACATTATATATACACATATATACACATATATATATATATATATATATATATATATATATATATATATATATATATATATATATATATATATATATATATATATATATATATATATATATATATATATATATATATATATATATATATATATATATATAATTTCTGATTCACGCCATTTGAAAACTGGGATTCAGTCCTGGATGTGAGTCAGAAATTTTTATCTGTGAAACACATTCTCAAGTGTTGATTAGTTCCATCATATTCACGGTGAAGGGGTGAGTGGAATAAAATAATTAGGTATGTTAGGCAGTACCCTGCCCGGGAAAAACCAC
>NC_089755.1:22495176-22520176 GCF_040412425.1 Macrobrachium rosenbergii
GTTCAAAGTTTCTCCTTACCGTCAAAATATGACGGTATAAGAGCTCGCCGGGACCCGACCATAGTGATGTTACATACCGGCCCCAAGCAGCTCAGGCGTACTTCCACAGAACCCAGAGACGAGGGCAAGTCCAAACGTGGGGTTCATTGGTACCTGCATTCTGTCGTTATAAAAAAAAAAAAGTGTTCAACTCCGCGTTTTCTTATATAAAGATTTAAATTTTATAAAAAGTTTAAAAGGCTTTGTAAATCATGATAGGCTTCATGTACACATAGTTTTTTGCAGATTTTTGCAGTATTAAGCCACAATACTTCTAGAAAAAAAGGAAACGATGGAAAATTAACACCTGTTTCTATTTTTCGTGCTTCCTGTAAGCTTCCTACCTTGGAGAAGTAGTTCTTTATTTTTGCTTACTTTTTCCAGCATAATGTTCTTGAGCAATATATTTATTTACATTTAAGCAGCAATGAAGCATAATCTAATTGTAAATCCTTTTATATTTATTCATTTATTTATTTATTTATCCTTTTTTACCTTTGGTAGGGGAGGGATGAGGACGGGGAAGCGGATGTCAATCCTTGGCATCCATCTTTTGATGTGCTGATTTATACCACTTTTTGAAAGTAAAATTTCGCCACGGGTTGGTTTTTTCGGTGGTTTCTTCTTTTTTGCATTTTCTTCATTTCTTTCAGCCATCTGAATCAATTTTTATAGGAAAAATGAAGGCTATAAAATCGAGAGCTATTCATAACTGCTAATACAACTCGCTAGTGTTTAAATTCCTCACCCTTTTGTGTACATCGCGCTAGTTTGAGCATCGGCTATGTGGAGGATCTATCTCCAAATATGATGATTTCCGAAAAAAAGTACTGTGTAAATTTCCGAATGAAACTGCCGTGTAAATAACCAGACGGCTCCACAAAAGCTTCCAGGAGCGTTGAGGAAAATTTCGCAGCGAGACTTCGATTACCAGGCGGCGTGAGAGGTGCTCAGAGGGTTTCATCCTTGCGGGATATGAAACTGCTGTTTGTTGTAAATGATGATATCTGGTGTCCCCTTGATCCACTTCAGGACTCAACAGGTTAGAGGAAGGGGCCAGTTGGTCAACAGGGCGTTTCATCTACAGGAGAAGACTGGTACACACGAGAGGACATAGCTCTTGTGCATCAAACATTCTCTCTCTCTCTCTCTCTCTCTCTCTCTCTCTCTCTCTCTCTCTCTGATGAACATCAAATATCTAGCATCGGCAAAATGTCATACAATGTTTCCCCAGACAATTTCTACCTTCCTGTCGGACGAGGGATAAAATAAATATCTGAAATACCGTACTTTATCATCAGTAACAAGTGTGAAGAGTCTATTTAAGTTTTACTATGTGTTAACTCATTTGAGTATTTTTGAATAGCTTATGAATTAAGTTAGACCAATAAAGGCACACTTCATTTGGATAGTACAACAGCGATTCGCCGAATTAACAGAAGAACTCATGGTTTACCAAAAGCTTTTATATACGTTTGCGAAAATTAATTTCAGTAATGAAGATTCAAATTCAGAAAGTCTTTCTCAGCCATTTTGTTTTTACAGTGTTTGATTGCATGAAATTACACAAGCTCCACCCCTCCCCCACCTCCCATTGCTTTCGTATCAATTTTATGATTTTTGGAAGTACCACATGCGTTTGTCATATAAGTCTAGAAGTGTTACTAGCATGGAAACTTGATGATAAATTAAATATTTTTTTAGCATTAAAATCATGTTGCTGAGGAGTTAAGGCTTTGATATTCAGTCTTCAATCAAAGAATTTTCCTTCTCATATTTTGTCTTTGTTTTGTGAGTTTCTAAATCCATTAGACTTAATTCTATTGATTGTCGGGGTTGACTGAGTGACTAATCTCCAAGTACTGGCGTTACTAGAGAGCTCGTAAGGGCGAGGTGGTATTTCATGGAAGTAAGACGTAATAAGAGCCGGGATAGTGAAGGGAAGAGTAAAATAGGAGCATGCTTTAAGGAAGAGAAATTTGAAAAAGTGAGACAACAAGCTAATGAGAACATTTTTTACTGTAGTAGTTGTATTATAACTGGAAACTCAAACCACGGAAGTCTTGTGTGATTGTCAGCAAGACTACAAACTCATGTTCTTCTCGATTTGGGCTCATGTCTGTGGATATTCCCTATGGACGAATTTCACTTTGAATACCAGGAGATTCTTACTGTTATTCGTGTCATTCGTAGGGTGAGCACACCCTGCGGTAAAGAATATCATCGACACACGTCAGCAGCTTATCACAGACACATCACAAGTAGGTTAAATACAAGTCAGCGACGTCGTGGGAGTCCTAACAGACTTCATACAATTATGGTACATTTGCCAAAGATTCATCCTCGACTTTCGGTCGCTGACTTGTTTTCAACCTCTTTGTCGCAAGGAGTTTTCAACCTCTTCGTCACAAGGATGAGATCAATTGCCGACTTGTGTTTATGACGTTTTAATGTAGTGTGGACGAGGTAGAAACTGGAATTAAACCAGTTATTATTAATGACTTTTAGTAAATTGTAGAAATGAACTGAAGAAGACAAGGAAGCTGAACTACTGAGAAGTGTAAGCGTTAAAAAGACTGTATAAGGGCCAACTCGCATCGTGAACGAAGGAAAGACTAAATAAGGCAAAGTCTTAAATGGAAGCAGGACATTCCGAAGAGAAATCAAAAGGTAAACTGACCTTGGAATTAAGTCTTTTAAGTCAGGAGAGTTCTTTAGTTCTTGAGAAAAATGAAGGATTTATTAAATAAATAAATCAATTAAATCAGATAAGAACAGTAAGGCTGCTGATTATGTTGCAGACGGAATTCAGGCTTTCAAAAATTCAAAAGCCACCTTGACGTCCTTTTTATCGGGATTTATTTTGGGTTTAGATGAGGATGTCCTTGTTCTTTATACACACTTACGTAAAAGAGTTATTTTAAGGCCAACCCCACAGAACCTGCAGGGAAACTTATAAAAAGGTTTTTGAACATGTTGTCAAATATACAGTACAATTTTTTCTTTATATGTAATTCATGTAACTCGCCCCGGAACTGTGACTTGAGCCAAAAATACGATTTAATGCATATTTACATCACTTCTGTACATAAGCATATCTTATACACACACACACACACACACAAAGAGAGAGAGAGAGAGAAATTTTAATAATCTCACAACATCCAGTTACATTATTCTCACACTGCCTTCGTTACTCGAATTGCGAAGCTGTTTCAGAAGTATTCGACACAAGAGGAGGAAACTATTGTACAGGACTCGGTGATTTCTGTGGGCTTTCTAAGTGTCTGGGGTTGGGTGGGGACGGGGTATGGGGTTGGAGGATGCAATCCTTACGCCCGGAGAGAAGGAAAGAGTCCTTGAACTACAATACCACTAAGAAGTAACAATGTCAATGAGTGCATTGAGGGGGATCGGCGGTTGCTTTGATCTCTCTCTCTCTCTCTCTCTCTCTCTCTCTCTCTCTCTCTCTCTCTCTCTCTCTTCCCATTTGACCGGTCTTTACAAAACCGAATTTTACCATTGCAAGAATTTTTTTGGCTCCAATATTTATGTTATTTTACGCTTACCAGATCATAAGCAGCATTGGTAGATGTGTTGTTTCTGAACCCCAACTGTGTCGTTTTAAAGGTGCACAAGGGAAGATAGGCAAGGACGCTTGGGGAACCAAAAAGGAAAATGAAAGAAACAACATGTGAGAAAATATTAAGAGGCGGCATCTTTCTGATGTCGGCGTTGGCATCAAGCTCCAGCCACTCGGTTCAACTTGAAAGTTGATTAAACAGAGAGAAGAAAATGGACTAATTGCCGCACCACTGGAGGTGACACGTGCCGAACAAAAACTCCCGCGCCCTTTGATAATTCGCATTTCATTCATTTCCTTCCGGACATGAGTGAATTTAGACAGATCGTCTCTGCTTCTCGGTGCATTTCACACTTTTCCGCCTAATAAGAGGGAACTTTCAAAAGAGCGTCTCTTATGTGTTAAATATTTCACCATCTTTCTTTAGGAAAACGTTTTTATTCCTAAGATATTTTACCCATGTCTCCCTTCACAAGAGAGCCTTTTAGAGTGAACCTATCTGGTTGTTAATACATTATGTCCAGCTTTGTCATGTGATAAAAAATTTGGAAAGAACGCGTTTTCACACTTTCTACACACTTCCAGCCAAGAATGAAAGATTTTGACCGAACAGTTCTGATTCATTTCACCTATCTCTCGCATAACAATATAGAATTTCAAGAAAATTCAATACACATATATATAAGCATATATAAATATAAATAGATAAATACATTTATGTAAATACTGTATATATATATATATATATATATATATATATATATATATATATATATATATATATATATATAAATACTATATATATATATATTGTTATGATCAACCTTTTTTTATAGGGGACCGTCAGGTTCTTTAAAAAAATAAAAAAAAAATAATAGATTGAGGCTAGGAGGCCCGACATAGACTAGCACCAGCTCAGGAGGAGAGAGCAAAGCAAACACAACTGTAACTTAACCTAATTTATTACCCTAAGTTACATGCATATTTGTACAATGAGTCACAGCAGTCCAAATAAATCATCATTATATGATAAATCATTAGCGGCAAAATGCTATTTACACCAAATCATTAAATAAAGAATTACTTAGCCAAACCACAGTCAGCTTCAGTGTTACTCAATATCACCGGTTACAAAAATAGTCAAAATTAGTTAACACCAAAGTAGTGGCAAAACACTCAAACCATTACAGTATATAAAAAAAAAGTAAGGTAGTCTCAAAATTTAAATAACAATACTTGAAATAACAGTTAAGCATGAGCAGAAAATAGATAAAATAAATGGTAATAACCATAGTGGAAATAAACTGAAGATTTAAGACTTTAAACCAAGTCAGGACAACAGATGAACAAGTGTGTCATCCTCGCAGTATAACACTGCCACCAAGGTAATCCTCAATCAACATTGCCTAAAACCAGCAATCAAAAATGATGATCACACACATCGATACAACTCTTGGCTGTCGTTCAGACATTACTCAACACCAAGTCACTCTTCATGCCATCCAAACATGCTGTACTTGTATGACGAACACCACACCACACAACCATGCTGTACTCCAGAAAAGGAATGTCGTCCTCCAACAGTATTGACATTAAATCCACCTCCCCGACCATGCCGTATACTTGACCATGTCATACTCCACAAAAGGACATAACTCTTCAACAGAAGACTCCCGACCATGTAGTATACTTGAGCATGTCGTGCTCCAACAGGCAGAGAATACCTGGGCAGCTGACTCCACTGCTTATGACTGCTGACTGCCCATGACTGCTGAGGATTTATGACTGACTTTCTCTCTCCACCCACCAGTGACAACATTTCCGATGTCAACGTGGCAAAAACCCACGACCTGGAGGAACTACTGGAAACAAGGAAACTATCAGATACCATAGTTCACACAAGAAACAACTGCCTTTTCCTCACAATATATATATCTATATATATGTATATATATTATATATATGTATATATACATATATATATGTACACACGCACACACACACACACACATATATATACACACACACATATATATATATATATATATATATATATATATATATATATATATAATATATATATATATTTCACGAGTGTGGCTTGCAATGTGATTGCAATGCGACTCCTAAATTTTACTCAAGTTCTAACAGCATCGGACTAGGGGCCACACTTGTAAAGAAAAATTAAAAGTTACTGCAAAGGGTAATTTCAATGGCAATTAAGGGAGAATCAAAGATTGACTTAATAAGATGCAATCACCCAATTCAAAGAAAATTACACGGGAGCTTAACCGTTAGCTCCGTGGCACTGTAATTGCCTTAATTCACAAAGCAAATAGTGCCACTAGCAAATCAATATGAGATAAGCTTCTCTAGAACATCTTAAGATTAACAGGATCTTACAAGGATGATAATCACAATGGATTTAAGAACCTCTAAGAATAGATCTAGGTTAACATAACCTTACGATAAGATAATCACACTGGATTTGAGAACCTCTAAAATTAGAATAAGATTAAACATACTCTTGTGACAGAGGACACTAATTAAATATATCTTCAGATGTAAAGTCTTGAAGGATTCTTCTCACAGGGAAGATGGGGAGAAGGTACCATGGAGAACAGTTGCTACACAGCTTCACAATCACCTATTCTGCAATACAAATGCACTGTCACTCGATTGCAAACCAATTAACATGTTCAACTTAGGAATGCTAAAGGCTGAGAGTGAAATCATTCAAAAACAAATAAATGTAAACTGGTTGACACTTCTGAGTTACTTTACACAAGTGAAATTGCACTGCTTCACGTAGGCTCCGAAGGAGATTGCAAGGGAGTGAATGTGAGAGCAAAATAAGAAATATAGTAAAGATAATGTGTGTTGAACAATTCCAATTCTCACTGTATATTTATCCTGGAGATAGATGTCGTGATGTTAAAGCCAGACTGAATTTAATACAAGGGGTCAGTGGTGGATTGGATCCGAGTAACACATCAAAAGACCACTTTGTGGGAAGAGGGAGGGAGGTCGGAAGACCGACCAACGATGATCTGTCTGCTCTGGCTGTGGGTTGCAAACTCTCAAGAGCGATCCATGATCTCTCCTTATATGCTGGCTTTTCCTGCTTCTCCACCTCTGTCCAAGGCAGGTGATGACCGTTAAACTTTCCTGCTCCAGGTTGGCGTCTAGTTAACAGCTTAGGATGCAGGTGTACTGGAAAAGGAATCAGCGACAACACACACAATGGAGAGGACAATAGAAATATAATAGCAAGACATTAAGGCAGAGAGGGTGGAGTAGGGTGGAGTTTTCCCTGTGAGGGTGCCCTCCATAGCGAATCTTTAATTGGCAGGGAATGTCTTGTATGGTTCTGCTTGTGTGGTCCTAACAACCAACACACATTTGTTTGATCTCTTGTAGGCTGGCAAAGAAACACGAGCAAAGATATGTCTCTTTAATAAGAGATTACTGTACAAACTGACGGCTAAACAGAGACTAACCATATTCGTTACATACATACAAAGAAAAGTATTTACAGAACTCTCGCTTGTTTATTTACATTCGAAACCAATTACCATTACAATATAATTATCGAACCACCCATTACATAACTAGTAAACAAATGAATATGGACATTTGGAGGTATATCACACACCTCCCCCTAAGACGTCTAGGGTAATAATATTACAATCCCTGGTGTCTGAAAATCCTTCTTATTCATATGTATTTTTCTTCCATTTTACTTGTAGACGATCAGGTTCTTTCCTATGCCGCAAAATACGACGTGGAGCTGGTGTAGGCAAGATTGATTTGCTAATAACCTCAGCAGTAGAATTATCTTGTGACTTCTCCACATCATTTGGTTTACTGGGAGTATTAGTTGCATCAAGGCTTGATCCATATATTGGTAGAAAAGGTCGATGAGGTCTCAGGAACTTTGGTTCCTCCACAAAATGCACCCACTGCCCATCTTTATGAGATAATCTCGCCTTGATCCAATGCCGACAACAACACCTGGGCGATTCCAAAGTCCTGTGGTGTGATCCTGAACATCAACATAACTACCCATTTTCAAATGAGAAAGGGGTCTGGCAGTACTGTCGTATCGTTGCCTCGCCTGACTTCGCAAATACTCTGCTTTAACATCACATTCCTCTGCTTTCTTTTGCCACTCTTTGGCAAAGGAGCGACGATGTGTTGGAATAAAAGACCTGAGGGGATGACCAAATAAAACTTGAGCTGGTGATCTGCCATCAGCACGAGGTGTATTCCTAAGCTCCAACATTCCACGGGCAAATTCATCCGCATCCAGGTTCCCATTCTTAGCAGTAGTCATAATCAGCTTCTTGATAATTTTCACTGATGCTTCTGCATGTCCATTTGCCTTCGGATTATATGGCGAAGTAATGCGATGTTCTACTCCCCAGCGAGATAAAAAACGTCTCAAAGCTGATGAAGCAAACTGTGGTCCTCCATCAGTTTTCAACAAAACAGGAACACCAGTATCTGAAAATATAGCCCTCAGTGACCGTATTAGATTGGATGCAGAAGCTATACCCTGGCACGAAGATACACAAGGCCATCCAGACAACCTGTTAATATAAACAAGATAAGTACGACCCATGACATGAAAATAATCCGCAGATACGGATTCAAAAACTCTACTTGGTAGATCTTCTTCTTGCCATAGAGGTTCATTTCTTTGATTTGGTAGAAGAGGACGGCATTTGATACAAGAAGAAACCATGTTCTCAATATCTCTGCCAATTTTAGGCCAGTAAACAGTTTGTCGCGCCCTCCTTTTTGTGCGGTCTATTCCTGATGACCATCGTGAAGACATTCAAGAGTTTCCGTCGAAGACTCTTGGGTATAAGAAGTCTTGCTCCATAAACAATTAGGTCATCATCTACAGCAAGCATATCACGTATATTCCAGAAAGGCCTGAGTTCTACTTCCAAATTATGGCAGTGTTCAGGAAAACCTTTCATTATAATTTTCCGAAGTGAATTGTATTCTGCATCTTGTTCAGCAGCAACACGTACCTTTTCCAGCGTTTTGTCCTTTAGGGGTGTCAGAAGTACACCATCTTCATGCATATCAAGGGCATTCACAATTGCAACATGCAAAGGATCAGTGGATCCATCCTCATTCACACAATTTTCTTCCGTAGGATCCTGAACTGGTGCACGCGATAAAGCATCTGGAATACAATGAATACTTCCCTTCTGCCAGTGGACGGTAAAACTGAAATTACTTAGCTTCTCCTCATGCGTTGAAGTCTAGGGTTTTCAATTTCACCAAGTGACTTACTGTTAAGAATTGGTATCAATGGTCTATGATCTACCACAACATCAAAATGAGGTAATCCAGCCAAGTAAGTATGACATTTTTTATTGACCATAATACAGCTGTCATTTCCAGCTCTATCACAGAATATCTCGTTTCAACATCTGAAAGGAATCTTGAGCCACATTGCGTTAGTTTCCAGTCCGTTCCATGCTTTTGAAGTAAAACAAATCCCAAACCATGCAGTCGCGATGCATCTGTCTGCAACATGGTTGGCAAAGTTGCATCAAAATGTGCAAGTACAGGGGTGCAGTAAGTGCTTCCTTCACTCTCCCAAAAGACAAATCATGCTGTGTTGTCCAACACCATTCATTACGCTGCCTCAGTAAATCTCTGAGTGGTTGTGCTTCATGTGCAATTACTGAAGAAAACTTCAAGCTGATTAACAAGTCCCATAAAAGATCGAAGGTCTGTTATATTTTTGTGGTACAGGAAAGTCTGCAATAGCCAAAACTTTGCGGGAATCAACTGTGTAGCCATGGCTCGAGATTTTATACCCACAAAAATCAACAACACGTTTTTTGCGAAGCAAATTTTCTGAGGATTAAGAGTTATCCCATACTCATCACATCTTTGCAATATAGAAATGATATGGGCAAGATGATCCTTATAAGAATAATCGTATGCAAGAACATCATCAACTGCCTTTACAGTTTGTGGTATATCACCAAGAGCTTGGTCTCCTCTTCGATTATATTCATCTCCTGAAGAAATAAGTCCCATTACCGCTCTCTTGAATTTATAGCGACCCCATGGGGTAATGAAACATGTGAGATCCTGGTCTTCTTCTGCAATCTTGACTTGGAAATATCCCATTTTTGCATCTAGTGTAGAGAACCACCTTGCCCCGGTGCTAATCGAAGCTACTGCATCATGTGGTGATCGTACAGGATAAGTGGGTCTACATACATACTTATTAAGCTTAGTCAGATCGACACACAATCTTACTCCATTTGGCTTCTTAGCAACAGGCACTATGGGATGACACCATTCTGTTGGATGCTCAACCTTACAGATAATATCTTTCTCCAAAAGTTCATCAAGCTGATCCTTTATTTCTGACCTCCAGCTGTATGGTATAGTGTAAGTGGGGCTGTCACAGCAAATGGTCTCACATTCTCAGACAACTTTATATGCATGGGACCTCCATGCATCTCCCTCAGTGTTTTTGTGGCACCAAATACCTGAGGAAATGCTGATACCAAAGCTGCAGCATGCTCTGCCCTTTCTTCTTCAGTTGGATCACGTTCATAAGGCCACCTTGGAAGTGCAACAGAAGTATGAACTACATTACAAGTATTGTCTTTTTTTCTTTGTAGTCCTTTGAGCCCTTCTCTTCATCTGGATCTACAGACAGTCGTACGGGAAGAGAATTAATTTGAGCAGGAAAATCCTCCGGTAGAATTCCCAAAGCAATAGAATCAAACCAGCTTAATAAAGCTCCCTTTACTTCTTTCACCACAGTTATATCAGCTTGAGTTTGTCGATCACCAAGCGAAAGGTGTGAAGTAAAAGCTCCCACACAGTTAAGGGTCTGATAACCAGCCGAACAAAGCTTTTCAATTTCAGAAGGTTCAAGCATATAGGGATATATACCAAGAGACCTCGCTACATTGAGGCCCATCAACGTTGCTTCTGCTCCCGAATCCGGTGTCCATAGTATAGAAGAGTTCCCTGCAGGATGGGTAATGTGAATCTGGACTTTCAGGGGTTGCTTGAGAAATGGCACTGCTAACATACACATCACTTATGATCCTATGTACATCCCTGTTAAGTCTACCATTTGACTTTAGTTTCGAATCTTTACTCTTTTTCAGCAAAGAGGAGTTTCCTTTCCTGTTGACCTACACACAACAGCAAAATGTCCAATCTTTCCACATTGGGAACACTTTTTGTCCTTTGCCTTACAAACATTCATGTCAGAATGTCGATCTTTTCCACATCTAAAGCATTTTTCATTTTTATATAAACTGTTGGGTGCTTTCTTGTAGTCTCTTTTGTACCGTGAAACTTTTGATATACTCTGTGGGATCATTCCTCGTATTGTAGCGCTATTCTCATTAGCACTCTCAGAAGCTCGACAAATATCTACAGCCCTCTGCAAATTCAGGTCCTTCTCCTCTAGCATACGTTTTAGAGCTTGTTCATCACAAGTGCCAACAACAATACGGTCTCTCAATCTATTGTCCATACACGAAGAACAAAAATCACAGAATGCTGCAATTTCCTGGATACCACAAAGGAAATCGTCGAAACTCTCACCTATTTCTTGTTTCCTAAGGTAAAATTCTCTTCTGTCGACGATGATATTCCGTTGACGCGCCAGTGACTTTCCATGGCATCAAGTATAGTTTCAAGATCTGCATCAGCCGAAAACGAGAGGCCATATCGTAATGTTCGTGTCCAGTCTTCATCTAAAAGAGAAGCAAGAACCGACCTTTGCTCAGCAGGCGTTAATGATTTGATTCCAGTCAGCATTGCATACCCTTCAAATTTATGCCGCCAAGCATCGAACTCCTTCAAAGAGACTGACGAGGACAGGTGAGGTGCGGGTGTGGCACTATGGGGAGTTTTATACCGGTACTGCGCATCATTTTGCGTATTTTCAGCACCTCCACTTCGTTGACGATTTTCGTTGACATTTCCATTTTGCGCGCTCATCATGGTTTCTAACATCGCAGCTAAACGTTCTTCCCTCCTCTGAGCCATATCCGCTTGCTTCGCCAGCAGCTCCATCAGTTGTTGTAGTTGCTCTTCCATCGTGTCAATCAAATCTTAAATTTTGAATCACCTCTGACCACGATCATTCCACCAGCAGAACAGATCCTACTCACTGCGCCATGTTTGATCTCTTGTAGGCTGGCAAAGAAACACGAGCAAAGATATGTCTATTTAATAAGAGATTACTGTACAAACTGACGGCTAAACAGAGACTAACCATATTCGTTACATACGTACAAAGAAAAGTATTTACAGAACTCTCGCTTGTTTATTTACTTTCGAAACCAATTACCATTACAATATAATTATCGAACCACCCATTACATAACTAGTAAACAAATGAATATGGACATTTGGAGGTATATCACACAACATTTACTGTACTTATTCTTTCAAATGTAGATCATGGAGCCTGCCCTTGCTTTTGCAATGAATAAATGCTTGTGACAAATATATATATATATATATATATATATATATATATATATATATATATATATATATATATATATAAATAAATATAAATAAATTCAATGTATATATATACATACATATATATGTATATACATTTATATTATATATGTATATATATATATATATATATATATATATATATATATATATATATAAATATCAATATATATATATATATATATATACATACTCTTGTGACAGAGTATGTATATATATATATATATACATTTATACATTTATATATATATATATATATATATATATATATATATATATATATATGTATATATATATATATATATATATATATATATATATATATATATATATATATATATATATATATATATATATATATATATATATATATATATATGTGTGTGTGTGTGTGTGTGTGTGTGTATGTGTGGATCATGTCAAGATTAGAACCCAACATGTGCATGTCAAGAACAGAGCTGACCAAATGATCCCCATGTAAAGAATGGCCAACTCTTTCCATTCCAAACTTCAGTTCCACATGAGGGCTAGTACTAAACAAGGCAAAACTATGATTCATCCACACTGTTTTGCCGTGTTTAGCACTAGCCCCTAGGGGTCAAATGTATTTCGCCTTGTTTAGTACTAGCCCCTGGGGGATCAAATGTCTGGTACCGAAGTGTTTATGTCTGGAATACCGAGCCTGATTATTCCCATGTAAAGAATAACGAACCCAATAATCTTCTTGTAAAGAATAGCAAACCCTGCTGCGAGTGGGTTCGCTAATCATAACATGGTCCATATATATACATATATATATATATATATATATATATATATATATATATATATATATATATATATATATATATATATATATACAGGGTGTTTCAAAATTAGAGGCCCACCCCCATCTACAGCATAAACTAAAATTAATATGGACAAAAACAAAAGTAATTCAGGACAGATATTTATTTAAGTTTCTCTCTGAGTATTTAATATTTTGTGTGGCCTCCATCTGCCTGTACCACAGCCTGCATTCTTGAGGGGTATGATTTCAGCAAATCGCAAAAAACCTGAGACTCAAACTCCATTTCCCTGAGCACTTCGGTCACCCCTCTTCGCAGGTCGTCGAGGCTTGGTATACCATCATAGTTCACTGTACGTGCTTCAACACGATCCTTTAAGATACTACCAATGTTTTCACACACATTAAGGTCAGGGGAGCTACCTGGAAATTCACTTAACAAAAAGAAATCGATACCACTGTTTTGAAGCAGTTCCTGTGTCTGAAGAGCCTTGAAACATGGTGCCTTATCATACAAAAATGTGACTTCTTCAACAGATAACACATTTTCAGAATCTTTGAGGAAATGAAATACTCCACCAGTAAGCACAGTTTCTCTGAACTATTTGCCATTCCATGACTGTCCTTTTTCTTTGATGATCCACATTAACCGTTTGGCTGTGAAACAGAGAAAAATTTCCAAAAGTTCAGGAAATTTCACAACTTGGCGATAGCGCACACCATTGCTGATATCATCCAACTTTGCAGCCCAAATGATGTCATTTTTATGATTTGGCTTCCTGACTGTGTAAATGAAGAATTCATCTTTATGCAGCAGCATGGAGAAAGTCAGCTTCATCCCAATCTTTAAGAAATGAACCACAAAACCATGCACGGTCTTCTCTCTGTTGCTGAGTGATGTTGGGCTTGCTGATAACATGAAATGGTTTGATACCAGATTTTTTCAACTCACGATATACAGCACTATAGCTTCTCTTCTTTCCCCTTTTTGTTTCTAGTTCAAGTGCCAATTTACGTAAAGACTTTCCTGGTCTACCCACTCCCTTAGTTATGATGTCTTTTGACTCCTGAGAAAGGACTTCAGGCCTTCCAAGATTCTCACTCTTTTCACGATGACAGTCACATGGAATTTTGTTCCAGTTTCTTTTAACAAAGGATTCATCTCTTTTAATATATTAGCTATCCAGGAACGTGAAATGAAGGATGTGCCAGGATCCCTGGCCTCTCTGAAGGTTATAGCCCGGATTCGGTCAGTCCATCTGATTTCCTCCAAGTCGTTAGCCATGGCTATATCTAACTCCATCACTCAGTCTGAAAATACAAGAAATGTAAAATGAAAAATAGCTTAATAGAAACTTAAAATAATGTACTTGGAGATAGGCTATTGCAGAAAACTTCATAATTTTCCATTTGTTCTGTGGAGGGGGGTGGGCTCTAATTTTGAAACACCCGGTATATATATATATATACATACATACATATATATATATATATACATATATATATATATATATATATATATATATATATATATATATATATATATATATACTGGTGTTTCAAATATATATATATATATATATATATATATATATATATATATATATATATATATATATATATATATATGTATATATATATATATGATTATAATCAATTTTGTATGTGATTCGTTTATCACATGTTACCACAGATGAAAAATAAAAGATGAGGTGTAGGTCCTGACCAGTTTCGATTTTATTTCCAAACCATTGACGAAGGACTGATACAGAGTATTAGAAGTCACAAATATATATACTACAGGAACAGTACTGACAAACATACACAACTGTTAGAGACTACATATCCACCCACAGCCTGGTGTCAAGATAGGAGTGGCCTTCAAAACTCATTTGGCTAAAAATCACAATATACTCTCAGGGGACAATGCTGATAAACATACCGACCATAGGCAACATCAGATCCACACCTGACAGGTGTCAGGGAGGCGGAGTTTGGAAAACTCATCAGCACTGCTGCCCCCGTACTGTGTTTAGAAATATGATAATCTTATTTTCATACATCTCTACTGCTTACCTTAAAATTTAAACAATTTTCTCTTGATATTAAATGATTAAGTTTATACATCCCTTGATTGATATTCATATTATGGCTGTAACTTTCTTTTATAAAGCTAGATTCAATGATATTTCTTTCCAGTGCTTTATTAGAATATACAGTCCTTTTTGCCCCTTCCTGGTTGACAGCATGATTGTTCTCACTAATATGTACAAAAATACCACTGTTCCCCTGTGCATATCTCACACATTTCTTATGTGTTCGATTCCTTTGACGTTGCAGTGGAAGGGAAGTTGAAACTTCGTGCTGTTACTCTAGTTTTATGCTCTGTAGGTTTTCAATGTTGATTTTATATTTTATATTAATAAATTTTCATAAATTATGATCAAAATTCATGTAAGTTCTGATCAGAAATTGATGTTATAAGGGATTTGGATTTATTGCTTTAGGTTAACCATCCGTCTGACAGCGCCTGCAATAGAAGGTGGAGCGTGATGTGAAAAGTGAAAATTAAAGCATAAAGAACTGAAGGAAAAGATGACCAAAAAACGAAAAATTCATTTGTTTTGTGTGTGCTTGCATGTCTGTCACGGGGTAGGGATTTGATTTAGTTATAAACCTTTCTGGGGTGACGCGGCCGTGTGCAAAATTTTGTCTGGGTCTGTCAAGTGGTTCGGATTTCTATAGAATCTAAACAAATATACAAACGTTCACTTTTGTATTATACATATATATAGGCAAATTGGAGTAACAGAAAGGCGTTTCTTTCTTCTTTATCCATTTATTATTACGCCGACGTTTCGTATCTCTTGATACATCTTCCAGGCTGAAAAAGCGATGAACTTAAACAGTAATTGTGTATAAACACTAAAAGGTATACACATTACACACTTAACACCATGTTAAAGGATAATTAAAGAGAAAAAAAGGACAGCCTTAAAAACATTTGTCCTTTAACATGGTGTTAAGTATATAATATGTATACCTTTTAGTGTTTATACACAATTACTGTTTTAAGTTCATCGCTTTTTCAGCCCGGAAACGTCGGCTTAATAATAAATGGATAAAGAAGAAAGAACGCCTTTCTGTTACTCCAATTTGCCTGTTGTTTGAGTGTCTGCTCTGTCTATATATATATATATATATATATATATATATATATATATATATATATATATATATATATATATATATATATATATATATATATTGCTACGAATGTCCGAGGGATACTTACTTGATTCTGGGCGGCAACGGATGAACGCAGGGAGTTCCTTATATTTATTACACATCCCATATAGACAAACAGGGGAAAATCTGTGGCTTAGGGCCTTCTTTGTGTAAGGGAAAATTACGTAAACTCAAGGGTTCTCTTAACTAATTATATTTACATAACAAACAGAGATCAGAAGGATGACAAATTGCTGGGCCTGCTAAATGAATGTATTCTATGCCGACGATGTCTTCATAACAGGAAACATCGCAGTGGGGGTTAGAAGGGGGACTGCACATGGATAGTGCCGAGTGATTCCACAGTTGAGGCCTATCTGCAAAAATATGCAAGACGATTACTTGCAAGAATAATAAGATGCTCAAGGGGAACTGAGGGATTGCATAGGTGGTGCCAAATAACTCAGTTCACCACTAAATGCATAATACGTTACCACTGAATGCTCCAACACAAATTACTGAAGGTGATCGCACAATGAAAAAATCAGACAGAGAAATAACAGGAATCATGACTGACTAAGAAACCTTATTCCGTTACATTACCTTTGTCAGGATGACGGTGTCCTCGTTCGGTAGGGCGCTGGTGATGGAGGAGGGAATTAAAATGCCACTACAAAAGTATACTGGTTCAAGCCTCAGGGTTGAACACGTGGAAGGATTCAAAGGACAGGCAAGGTTAAGGACATCTGTCCTTGGTGGTGTTCGGAGCGCTTCTCTCTTTCGATTTCGTTGCATCGTCTATAAATAACCTTCAGGGATTACACATCATGTCCCACATAGGTGGCGCAAAGGTCAATCTTCGCCACGTTTTCTATATAGGCCCCATGGCATCAGTTAACCCTCGTGGAGGGTTTTAGGATAGGGAGGGGCGCCAACTTTCTCTTTTTGTCCCCTTACTTGCCCGGTGTCTGGTGCCATCAAGGAAGGCATCTTCGAAGGTCATCTGGAACAAGGCCTTAGGCAATCATTTTGAACAGAGAGAGGGGTTAGGCTTAACCATTTTGGGGAATGAAGGAGAGAGTTTATGAAGGGGTGAGTGGAAACCCACAGTTCAAGTAATTAAAACAATTGAAATTAATTTTATTTCTTTCTCAGTTACATTACAGATGTAAAAAAAACCGGTGAGGTGGCTTGGAAAAGGTTCCATCCGTTGAAATATATAATATATATATATATATATATATATATATATATATATATATATATATATATATATATATATATATATATATATATATATATATATATATATATATATATATATATATATATATATATATATATATATATATATATATATATATATATATATATATATATATATATATATATACACAAATATATAGATAGATCGATAGATATATGTGTGTTTTTATAACCCACAGGAGCTTTCGCATGTTTCTGAACATGCTTCTTCAGCTATAAAATGAAAATCTAAAAACTGAATACAAAGATAACGAAAAAATAAGGTAACTTTCATAAGAAAAACCGTGCAACATAAGTAGTTAGCAGTTCCAAAGAGCAATTCAGCGGTTCCTACATCGTGGATGAATTACTACAATAAAAATCCGACATTAGTTCGGTTTGTGACCATCTCCAAAATAATCATGCTATGTAGAATCAGTCAAAAAGGCAGCTGTAAAATAAATAAATCCTGGTAGCATAGGAATGTAATCAAACTCTTTAGAGGGACCGTTTCAAAATGCAAAATAAGGAATAAATATAATGTAAATATAATGAGATAAAATCTGGGACAGATTTTATTTTTATATATAAAGATATATACTATTGTATATATATCTATATGCATATATATATATATATATATATATATATATATATATATATATATACATATGTGTGTGTGTGTATGTATATACTATCAACATAAATATACATGTATAAATATATATATGTAAATGAATGTTTGTATATCTGTTTGGCTTTTATAGAAATCCAAACTGCTTGACAGACCCAAATAAAATTTTGCACACGGCCTTTATGTCACCTGAGAAAGGTTTTTAACTCAAAATCAAACCCCTAGCCTGTGACAGACATACAAACACAGACAAAACAAATAAAATTTTCATTTTTACGTCGCCTTTTCCTTCAGTTTTCTGGGTTTATTCTCATTTTTCACCTGACACTTCACCTTTTCTTCTGGTGCTGCCAGAAGTATGGTTAACCTACAACACTAAATCCCCTATAACATTAATTTTTCATCAGAATTCACGTGATTTTTTATCATAATTTATGATAATAATTTATATAATTGTTTATATTACCTCGATAAAATCTACATTGAAGACCTAAATCGATAATTTCTTCCCACAGTAAATGAAGCTGGGCCCGCGCAGGCAGAGTAGTGTCTAAATGCAACACTTTCAGCCAGCAAAACTCTCTCTCTCTCTCTCTCTCTCTCTCTCTCAAACAATAATAAGTAAATAAACACATTCTCTTTTTGCATATGGAGTTTAAATGATCCTACACACGATCCTACGTCATTTATTACATAATCACCATGATCGTGTAGGAAGAACAAGCTTATGCAACATGTCAATTCATACCTTTTGCTGATGAAATCATACACAGTAAGGGATATTATTCCCATCATTGAGGAAAATGAAATTATTGTTTATGGTTATATATTAGAATGATGTATATTCATTTGCATCTTTTATCATTGCGTATGTATTCAAAACAATAAATACCGATTGCCTAACATTCCTCCAAGAAGGGAAAGCTTTGTTTGATTCGTGATTACGTTATTGTACGAATTGACCAAATTTTACCCGTGGCATCTGGCAACCGCTTCATCACGTTAAAAGCAATAATCACAAGCCATTTGCCCCGCCTGTTCATACATATGGTTGAAGACGTTATATGATATAATACGTAAATAAACTCATTTCCTTTTTGCGTACAGTGTTAATATGGTCCTACACACGATCCTACATCATTTATTACAAGATCACAAACATTGTGTAGGAAGAACAAGCTTGCACAACACGTCAATTCATACCTTTTGCTGATGTAATCATACACAGTAAGGAATAATATTCCCATCATTTAGGAAAATAAAATTATTGTTTGTGGTTGTATATTACAATGATATATATTAAATTCTGTCTTTTATCAGCATGTATTTATTCAAAACAATAAATACTGATTGCCTAATATTACTCTAAGAAGGGAAAGATTTTGTTTGATTCATGATTACGTTATTGTATGAATTGACCAAGTTTATAGATGCTGTACGTGTAACTTTATACACAATTCTACGTTAAGGAATTTGATGTCATTGTAAAGATAATGAGTTGTAATTTATTATGTTATGTTAAAAAGTCCCTAAAACCAACATAAAAAATACACGTCACGAGTTGAAGTTAGATGTATAGGAAAGTGTTTTGCCACTTTTTTTCTTAATTTGATGAGGGGGTGTCAGGCTAACTCTTGCAACAATGCACTTAATAGTAGGAAAGGATTAAAAAGGTGTAACAGAGTATAGACTAAATATTTCTTTAAAAAAATGTACGCCTATTCTCATGCAATATTAATGAATGAGTTTGAATTAGAATTGAGGGGTTGGTTCAGTTTTTCATGAATTGGACAGTGAAGTTTACTTTCATTATAGTAACACAAATCATAGAAAGACATCATTGGCCTAGGCCTATACAAAATTGTCTGTATCACATGGAAATATTGTTTTAGATTTTTATTGTGTGATTTAGACTTATAACAGCCTACAAATAGCATTGAAGGGTCTAACAGTAAAATGAATTATGCCCATACATAATTTATTCATATTCTGATCAGAGAGTCTGAGATGCTTCCCAGATAAAATACAGCAGCAAACTGTCATGAAATTGGTGCTAGCCTGTCCGCACATGCAATTACCTGTCAGTCAGTTGGAAGATATTTAGGTGATTGGACTGTCTCCAGCCACAAACTGTTGTTTACACATACGTTTTAATGGCAGTTGATGAACTGACAGAAGGAATGACATGTAAACTTGATCGTGAATACTTAGCCTGAGGTTGTTGAATTCTATAATAGTGAATGGGTGTGCTGGGAGAGAATGAGAAAGAGTGATAGGAGAAGAAGAGAGAGAAGAGGGGGTGTTAGGGAGGAGAAAGCAGGAGAGAGAGAGAAAGAGTTTATCGAATGTCAATCAGAGTTTTTCTGGCCAGTACCGGGTTAGTCAGTATATATATATATATATAATATATATATATATATATATATATATATATATGTATATATATATATATATATATATATATATATATATATATATATATGTATATACATATATATATATATATATATATATATATATATATATATATAAATATAGGTGTATATATATATATATTATATATACACACAAAAAAAATATATATATACATATTTATATATATATAGCGAGAGAGAGAGAGAGGGAGAGAGAGAATTTTTATCATATTGACCGGAAACGTTTTCGACATCCTAACAAAACTTTTTGTGATTGTGACAGTAATTTCCCGATTTTCCTCTCTCTCTCTCTCTCTCTCTCTCTCTCTCTCTCTCTCTCTCTCTCTCTCTCTGTGGTGATTGTCCTTTCCCATCCCCCACCTTTTATTTCCTTACCCGGACCCTCCTCCTCATCCACCTCTCCCCTCCCTATAACAGAGCTACCACAACATCCCTCAAACGTTAATTACATCTCCAAAATAGGTCGGAAGTCCCTTTATCATGAGGTGATTGATTACATGTCCACGTGGTTCTGTCTTCTGCCCGCCCGTCTCCTCTGTGATCTTCCTTTGTGCCCCAAACAAGACGACGGCACACACAAAATATTAATCCTCTCTCTCTCTCTCTCTCTCTCTCTCTCTCTCTCTCTCTCTCTCTCTCTCTCTCTCTCTCTCTCTCTCTCTCTCTCTCTCTCTCAAATGTTGATCTTTCTTCCTCAGCCGAACAAAATAATTTCTTTATAAGATCTGTAAATTAGTTCAAGCATTGATGTCACTCAAATTTTCTTTTAATTTTTCCTAAGATTCTCTCTCTCTCTCTCTCTCTCTCTCTCTCTCTCTCTCTCTCTCTCTCTCTCTCTCTCTCTTTCTTCCTCAGCCGAACAAAATAATTTCTTTATAAGATCTGTAAATTAGTTCAAGCATTGATGTCACTCAAATTTTCTTTTAATTTTCCTAAGATTCTCTCTCTCTCTCTCTCTCTCTATATATATATATATATCTCTCTATCTCTATATGTTATCTTTCTTCCTCAGCCGAACAAAATAATTTATTTATAAGATCTGTAAATTAGTTCAAGCATTGATGTCATCAAATTTTCTTTTAATTTTTCCTAAGATCTATATATCTCTATATATATATATATATCTATCTCTCTCTATATATATATATATACACACACACACACACATATATACTTATATATATATATATATATATATATATATATATATATATATATATATATATATATATATATATATATATATATATATATATTTATATATACAAGGTGTGACAAGAAAGAAACAAGAGACTTATCTAAAAATAGTTTTATTGCAAAATCTACAGAGAAATTACGCATTGTCCCCTTAAAAGTAATCCCCCCCCCGTATTTAATGCACTTCTGCATTCGTGTCTGCCACACATGGAATCACTCGGCAAAGTCCTCCTCCTTGAGGCCCCCTAGCTCCCTGGTCACAGAGGCGAAATGGGTTCCTTTGAGTACAGTCTTCAGCCTAGGGAAGAGCCAGAAGTTGCATAGTGTGAGATTGGGGAATAAGGAGTGTGGTTGAAAACTGCAGTCTATTTATTGGCTAAGTTCTGCCTCACACTGAGCGCGGTGTATGCAGGTGCGTTGTCATGGTGAAGCAGCCACAACTTGTCTCTCCACAGAGCACGCCTGCTGCACTGCACCCGGTCATGGAGGCGATTGAGGACATCACATCTTCTCCATAAGCCTCTTGGAGAAGTTTGAGACACTCGGTTGGGCCCTTCCCTAACTCAGCTAGGAATTTCAAATTGATTTTCTGCTCCATGTTTGCACCACCTCCATTTGCATGGCAAGGGCATAACAGCATTGTGATACACAATAGCCTGAAACAGAAGTGCAGAGTGAGCGAGGTGAACAATATTATAACAGAATGGTGTTGAGATGTTGTGCAACATAGTGACATGAGCAGTTAGCCAATTGGCATTGAGGCATAAGTGTTGCTTCCACAGTCTTGTTTCTTTATTGTCACACCTCATATGCATATATATATATATATATATATATATATATATATATATATATATATATATATATATATATACATACGAGTGTGACAATAAAGAAACGAGACTGTGGAAGCTACACTTTTGCCTCAATGCCAATTATAACCACTCATATATATATATATATATATATATATATATATATATATATATATATATATATATATATATATATATATATATATATATATATATATATATATATATATATATATATATATATATATATATATATATATATATATATATATATATATATATATATATATATATATATATATATATATATATATATATATATATATATATATATATATATATATATATATATATATATATATATATATATATATATATATGTAATATATATATATCAAAAGATATATTATATAATAAAATATACAAGTTAGCATTATCATAAGGATGTTATCATAGGATGAGCTTTGATATTATTTTTGAATAGAAAATAGATGGGTAATGGAAGAGAAAAGGGCACAATCGAAGGAGTAAAGTGGAGATACACAGAGAGGCAGACAGTTTTATACCTGCCAGACTTTCTTATATGAAATATTAGTACGTACTGATTTCCAAGAAAAATATTACAGTAACGTAAATCAGTCATAGCATGAGGCTTATTAGTTTTATGCGACCACATATTTTGAAAATTAAAGATGACTTCTATAAGAAAATTATCTGCATCATTGTAGTTTCCTTTAAAAATGTATCGACTGGTCATTCGTAATGATTGAAACATTTCACTGCTAAAAATGTATTTATTGTTTTCTCACAGAATTTTATAGATGATTGCACTTAAAATATGTATTTAGAGTTAACACAAGAAAAATGACTCCAGAAACGAATGCTGGTATTTCTTTAAGAAAATGTGTATCTTATCTGGAGGTGGTGAAGCTTTCCTTGTCGATTTTACGCCAATACCTAATAGATACTGTTGCAGAAGTAAACAGTACAATTTATGTTCAATATGAAAATAGACTGTTTTGCTGAAAAGTGTTACAGTCCCAAAGGAAAATTATTACTATATATTCATAAAGGTTCTTATAAAAAATGCATGTAGGGATAGAGCCGATTTTTTAATAAGATGAAAGCAAAATAGCAAAAATAGCTAAGGAAAAGTTAATAATTACTTATGGTGAAAGAATAGATAAAGATTGCTGTACATCACCGTTCAGTTTTGGCCTGAATTTGAGGTTATTGTTTGTAGATTTACTCGTCAATATTATATTCCTGTTTTCGACTGAAAATAAACTACCGAAACATTTCCCTATTTTCGACTGGAGTTTGAAAAAAGGAATTGGAAGTTTTCGGTAATAAGAATAGTATTGCATCTTGTCAACTGGCGTATAAGTTTCTTTGTTTCAGCACGTAAATCATAAAGCATCTGCCTGAAGTTTATTTATTATTCCTACGCTTCGGAAGTCCTTGCTACCATTGAAAGGAGGTGAAGAGTACCAGGGTACATACGGGGAATATTTGTACTTGAAACAGGTTTGCAACAAAGGCAGCGATTTTGATTGGTTAGTCTTATTCATGAAGCTTTCCTATTGGCTGCGAATCTGGCTGACCAATGTGGGCACTGATTGGTTGGTGACGAAAGGGGGCTCTTCTCCCTGCTTTAGGAAGGAGAGCAGCTCTATGGGGATGCCTCATTGTTCTCTTGACAGTGGTTGGCTAGAGGACCGTTTCATGAGTAACATTTAGAGTCAGTTTCTACCGAAAAATGACGAGGGCTTCCTTGCAACTGAGGCGTCGATGGTAAATTTCACCATCAAGGGTTGTGGTATCCCTTACAATCTGTTGGCATTGGGTGGTGTTACCATGTTCCTTCATGCAGTGTTGGTACACTACCCCTTCATGTAAATTGATGGCAATCTTCTTAGAGAGGCGAGTCGTTGTCATACCAATGTAAGAATGGTGGCATCTATTCTCAGGGCACAGTATTTGGTAGGCCACTCCTCTCCTCATCATGGGATCATTGCTGACAAAGGGGCTGTTTTTCATGAGGTGCTGGACAGCACTTCAATCCTCAAAATAGATCATAAGGTCAACCGTTGTGTCTACTTGGGCAGGGGTTACATGAGCTCGAATGATGTTCTTCAGGACTGCCTCGTCCTTCTTATAACCTGTACTCATTTTATGATCTTTGCAACCTCGGGGGTTGGGGGGCGGGCACAGCATTCTCGCTGATACCACCTGTTGACATTTTACCTTGACACCTTTACTACTTGGCAGCAAGAATATCTGTTGTTACCTTGTTTCTAGGTGATGTGTTCGAGTTCGTCAGAGGTGGCACTTCAGCAGCCCTGGGAGAGGGCACGGCGGACATAGGCACCGATATTTTTTATTTATCTAGGGACTCTCCATGACTCAGCAGCAGTGGAGAGTGCCCAGATGAATTTATAACATCGGTGATAAATGCCTACGTTGGCCATGCCATCTCCTACTGCTCTTCCTGGAGTA
>NC_089755.1:22525176-22535176 GCF_040412425.1 Macrobrachium rosenbergii
GTAGGTTTGCAGAAATAAAGAATGACTGACGCCCAGCTCAAAGTTTCATGATGTTAAGGAGCGAAAAGTAATCTGTAGTTTGAGAAAGTATTTCGAAATTATTGTACATTATATCGGTTTGACATGAGTTTGAATGGTTCTTTTGATTTTAAAATGGAACCGGTGAGATGATTGATACCTCTATGTCTATGGAAATCGATATGTACTTGCAATATGCATCGGGTAGGTCCGACGCAATTTCCAAAATTACATTTTGGACAAGTATATTTATAAACAACAAAAGAGAGTATCAATTCCGGAAGGATGTCTTTGAACTTGAAAAGTCTGCCTATTGTTAAAGGGTTTTTGAATACAAACTTTAATTTAACATACGGGTACATAGTGCTTAAGAGTTATTGTACGTTTACGTCTAAAAGATGCTTTTTTCGCTTATGATAAGGAAAAATGCATTGATTTCTTCGGAACTTGAGGACATATTAAACAGGGCTGATAAATATTATTTAAAAACTTTTTAACAATTCTGTCAAGGAGGTGAGAATGATAACAGTTTTTTAAAAAATGCTTTGAGAAATGTTTCATTGTGGAAATTATTCCAAACTGAGCATAAGGAATAGACTCAGAATAAGTGTCATACAGAATTCAGCTTAAATGTCACAGCAGTTACTTAAAAAGTTACACTCAACCAGTGTCTAGGAAAGGTAACTGATATTTTGATTCTGCTTCCATAGTAAAAATGATATTCTGGTGAAATGTACTGACATAATCTAAAAATATGTTGGCACGGTATTTTTCTTTAAACAATAAAAACGTTTCATCGAAAGTATCGTCTATAAAAAAATGGGCCAAAATTATTCTGGGCATTGTCTGAGAAATAGTTCCTTAAGATGGTACATGAATATATTGGCGAATGTAGGACCTAAAGATGACCCCATTGCCATACTCTCAACCTGTTTATACAGTTCGTTATTAAAAACAAAATGGGTATCAATCACTGCAAGCTCGAGGACCTAACTGAAACTATTTAAATCAAAGTTATTGAATATAGTATTTTCGGTAGGGGAAAAGCATCCTGAGTATAATTCCTATTTATGTTATTTCCCAAATTGTGCATCGTTTTGATTTACTTTAGCTTAAAGCCACTGTATAATATTTTATTTGATTATAATTTTAACTTTATGACAGTTGTATTACTAAATAACTACCTAAGCAGGTTTTGTAAGATTGTGCAAATTTAAGCTCTGATGATGGGAAGGAATTTTGTTTGTAAATAAAAAGAAGCTATGATTTCCGTTCTTCTCTCTGCCATATATATATATATATATATATATATATATATATATATATATATATATATATATATATATATATATATATATATATATATATGTATATATATATATGTATGTATGTATATGTATATATTATATATATATATATATATATGTGTGTGTATATATTTATATATGTATACATATGTATGATATATATGTAATGCAATGTTCTGTGTAAACGGGCGAGCAGGATAGGTTATATATCCAAGGTCTGTTCAGTATGTAAATGTATGGAGCGTTGCGAGACGCCAGAGAAAGAACAGTAGATGTAGGAGCAGAGTTACGAGATAAGAAAATGAATCACCATTGGAGTCAGGACCCACTCTAAGTGGGTCCTGATTGGAGTAAGAGTTGTGGGTGAGTTTAGATGATAAGGTACTTGTCATGAACAGCGGAAAACTGCAGAAGTTAAGTTTGAGGAATATTGAGATTATGATATTAGAAGGAATCCAGGAAGATAGAGCAATGAATGTTAATATGGATGGTGGAAGAATGCAAGTGGTTGATTCATACAGATATATAGCAGTCAGTATTTCAGAAGGTGATATAGAATAGGTGAAGTAAAGGCGGTAAGAAGGTATCTGCAAAAGACTGAAGAGACCTGGAATGTCTACAGAAGCCAAAATGGAAATATTTAGCTAGCTCTCCTTCATAGAAGTGTTTGAAAGGGTTAATATTGATTGTGAATGAGCGAAAAAAGTTGAAGCTGTCGAGATGAGGTGTTTGCATAATGTGAGTTCCTTAAAAAGAACTGAAAAGAGAAATGTATTTGTATGTAAAAGGCTTACTAAAAAAAATATGAATGAGGCAGTGCCTCTAATGCTGTCTTTTCTCAGAAGTCACCCTGCTAGTGGAAACTTCTTGTTGGAAATTGAAAGATTTCAGCAGTTATTTTGGGATGAAGTTGCACAGCCTGCACAGTCTATCATTGAGTGAAACTCATTACATTTGATAACTACCTAATACCCTGATAGAGGCTCAGTATTTTTTCAACGGAAATCTCCGCATCTTCCTTAAATTTTCCTGCTGTTGAGGTGATCACCCTAACCTCATTATATGGTAGTTAGTGAAATGTAATGAGTTTCACCCCAAGGATATATATATATATATATATATATATATATATATATATATATATATATATATATATATATATATATATGTGTGTGTATATATATATATATATATATATATATATATATATATATATATATATATATATATATATATATATATATATATATATATATGTATATGTATATATATATATATATATATATATATATATATATGTATATATATATGTATATATATATATATATATATATATATATATATATATATATATATGTATATATATATATATATATATATATATATATATATATATATATATATATATATATATAGTGTAATGTAAATATGTATACGAGTATATGTATGAATATGTTTATATATACATATAAATGTATATATATCTATTAATGTGTGTGTGTATCCACGTAGCCCGGCGTCTTAGATGTTCTCCTCGTAACAATAAAATCCAAATTCAATTCATGAGCGAGGCGGAATGATTTACTCTTCTTGTTAAAATCAATAATTCCTCATTTAAGAGCTAAAAACAGGTCAAACCAGCACCTTCTTGCTTCTGTTTCTGTTCAAGAGACAGACGAGGAATTTCCGCACATACTTTGTCACTGAAGATCAAACATTCTTTTATTTAAGGAAATGTGCTTGTCTGTTGTTCCTCATCATCGTCTTTTTCATAAAAATAAGTACAAATTTTTGTTGGGTCCAGGTGTGCTTTAGAAATTCATCGTAAATTCAGTTGATCAACACCATACCCTGATTGTCATTACGATATTTTTGGAAAGCGTAGCAGATTATCTTCAACTGTATGTGTTTGGTAGATTCGATTAATGGAAACAAATTTTGCTTCGTTCCGCGAAGATCCCACCTAAAGAGACGGTCTTGCTCGTGTTTTTCTTGGCCAGTCATCACATGAACCGCCTCCCTGTGGTATTGTCGCTCCGCTCCATAGTCCATATAATCCCTTACGTGTGCATGCAAGCGTGTGGGTGCGTATGTGTTTGTATGTGTGCATTGAGGGATGGGTGTCGGCTCTGAGTATTGCTTTTGGCATGAAGAGCGTTGGATACATAATACATATATATATATATATATATATATATATATATATATATATATATATATATATATATATATATATATATATATATATATATAGGTAGCTAGTAGCTTGGTGGGAGGGCTGGCTGCCCATGGGAAGGGGCGGGGAAGGATTTTGGACAGTGCCGGTGGCGGCATTGTTCTCAGACAATGACTTGGTCTTCAGATCATGTATGTCCTTCCTCACCAATCAGCCTCATTTTGGCCTCTCCTCTGACCCATATTTCCTTTTAATCCTTCTCATAAAAAAATCCATATTTTCTTGCGAGCAAAGAGTGTTGAATATTCTCTCTAATACTCTCGAAGACGCTTTTAAGATCCCTTCATTCATCCACAATATCACTTATTTAGATCTTGACACAAAGGATCAGACCCCAAAGGATGATGCTCTCCGAAATCCCTTTGAACGCATCTGGCAACTGTCCGATCTTTCCAGCCTTATTCTTCATTATGGACGGATGGGTAGTTCAAGGGTCATTCGAACGTCCTCAAGTCACACGTGACTTTCGCCCTTATGCACTCCCGGCGCCAGGTCCAAAAGCTTCCCGGCCTTCCCCTGGCGGGTTACCCCTCGCTAATCCCCCACGATGATATTAATACTCATTCTTTTGTAAAATGCAGTAAGCGACTGGGCCTTTTTAATATCCATTCGGAGCCATGTGACCACAAAGAGGTGATCTCGTCGGGCCCTCTACCACTCATTACTGTACCTGGGCCAACATGGAGACGCTATCTCTCTCTCTCTCTCTCTCTCTCTCTCTCTCTCTCTCTCTCTCTCTCTCTCTCTCTCGCTTATCATTCCCGTTGGCATTCACGCGTTTCCACTCTTCCTCTAAAAAGGTAACATTTCGTACGTTGCTCTGTGTAGTTAGAAAACTAATGGTGTCCAGTAATTAGAATCCAGTCACTTATCTTCTAGTGTTCATCAGGCAACTTTTGAAAAAATACATACATATATATATATATATATATATATATATATATATATATATATATATATATATATATATATATATATATATATATATATATATATATATATATATATATATATCGTGTCCTGCCCTTGTCTCCTTGTCAGAGGGTGAAAAAGATCCCCGATAAAACATATCTTATTAACATTCTCGTATGAACTGTCTGTCCTCCCTAACAAATGGCATAGTCACCCATCCACATAATTAATTAATCGCACGATGACTAAGCTGGAAGTTGCCATCCCTAATGTATTGAACTAAGCCCCGTTAAAGATCCATTTGTCGGCTGAAAAACGCGAACACTTGAGGACCTCCGACTCACAATGGGTATAGATGGGCAAGATAACAACTGATAAAGGAATGGAAGAGTGTCACTGCCGCAACATCCGATGAAGGAGGTAACATGAAGTAGCTCGGAACTGAAGGATTTGCATTCCTTTTATCTCCTCCCTTTTTCTTAGTTCTGTTTTCAGTAGGCCGACTTTGTCAGTAGAAGATCAAGTATGAGGACCATTTACTACCACTCTATCGGTCCTCCCCACCTCCTCACCATCCCGTCACAGAACCTTGAGCTCTCGCCTTAAAGAGAGAGAGAGAAGGTAAAACGAAGGTAGTCATTTGCTGATACATAATGTATCAAAGACGTCCGGTGAAGACATGTAACAAACGGGATTATTTTCAGACCTCCGCCGCCCTTAGCCCGAAAGAATACGTCGCCAAGACAGACACAAAAGGAGCACATCAGGAGATGACAGAAGAGGTCAAACGGGAGGGACAGGAAGAAAGAAGAAGAGATAAACATAGAATGTGATGGTTCCTTTTTCTTTTATCCATCTTGCTTGTTATTGTGTTCCTAAAAAGAATCGGCATTGTGGGCATGTACTCTTCGATGTCAGAGGGCACGAAATAAAAAAAAAAAGAAAAAAACACATGCTCAAAAAATAAAGCAGAGCCGATGAAATGTCTTTATTTTCTGGTATGTTGTATGTTGAGGAGCGATGTCCTGCAAATCACTGAGGGAAAGAATTTATTTAAAATTTGTGATTTATCGGATATGTTTTTAGGCGTAACATTTAGCAAAGGATGTGAAATCGACATGGAAGTAGAGGGTTAACCCCTAACCTGGCAATTCGATACTTCAAAAAGCTTTTTATTCCGTGGTTGCTTAGAAATTAACATATATGCATACATATATACATACATACATACATATGTATATATGTGTGTATATATATATAATGATAATTATAGATAGATAGATAGATTTATAATGTTCAGCTTGTGTAATAATTTGAAATTTGATTTAATATGCAGGGATAATATTCCATCTGTCATTCTCCTGAAACCTGCATGTGTACAGTAATTTGAGAACTGGTGCAGCATAGAGAAATGGAACCCCGTCTATCATTCGCAAGGCCGAATTTATTGTCGAGAATAAATGGATATTAAAAGCTGGATGTCCAGGCGAATGGTGACTGCTGTTTTGTCGTGATTAAACTAGACTCAATTTTGGCGTCGTTTTTATGGTAAACTGATGGGAGAGGGGAGTTTGACAAAGGTGATAATTAACAGAGGGCGAAAATGGCCCTTTCCTTTGCCCATTTTTGCAGATTCAACTCTGAATGATATCTCTCTCTATCTCTCTTTTATCTCTTCTCTTCTCTCTCTCTCTCTATACTGACGGTTGCACCCGGCCGTGGTGATGTCTGTGATTTAAGGCGCGGGGAGCTGGTCTCCATCACTCTGATATACTATATATAGAAGTGAAATTCAACTCTTGTTTTAAGGACATAAATTTCGAGAGTAATTTGATTGGCAGAACGCGTGGAGTTACAGAGGGAAGTAACGATGACGCAGAATGAAATAGACAGGAATCATCTTTAGTGGCACCGAAGGAAACTATATGATGTGGGTCGTTCTATAACTCTCAGGTGATGAAGGGTCTCTAAATAAAAGAAATGTTTCGCCTGGTAGGAGGAAAGATGTGATTCCTGTTTGACCTTAAACGCTGACGTCAACTTTTATTTATTTAACATAGTATTAACAGTCTACGCATTAACATTCGTATCTTAGATAATGAGCCTGGCATATTAATGGCATTAAAGAATGGGAACAGATTTTCAAACCTGAATATTAGTATTATTACGAGCTTGATGGCGCGCGCTACGCTGCGCTGCCCTGCCCGTCATGTCTCCCCTACCCTCTCGATCCCCCACCTACCCCGCCCCCACTCGGGGCGGACAGACAGGTTTGCAGGAGGAGGGTGGATGTGCCATGTCTCCCCTACCCTCCCGATCCCCTACCTACCCCGCCCCCACCCGGACGGACAAACAAGATCCACTCGGATTCTATTATTATAGATTATTATTAACAGCATTGTTTCCGTTTATTTGATCTCAAGACAGAATCGTTGTTTCATATGCAGTTTACAGTTAGACACTTCTTTAAATTTACTATACGTACAGTGTGTAGCCTATTCAACCCTGCATTAGAGTCTTATCATTTGCTAAGGTTAGATTTCGAATCCTCTGGTCATTATTACTTAACACCATCGATATTTAGTTTTAATTCATCTGTGAATTATCTGTGATAAGATGTTTCAGGGAAACTGGCACGATGATGCTAATGTCCCATATACGTGTCCTATCTTCTTTTCTCTCTTTCAGGACTGTGATTTAAAAAAAAAATATTCTTACATCTTTCCTCCTTGTTCTAGTAGTTTATTGGATTGTTTCTGAAAGCTTCTATTGATCACTACGTCCAATCTCGCTAACTCCGCTATATTTTCGCTCTCTTCTCTATACTAACGTCTTTCCCTGCCTTGACAGTTTCTGGATATCAGTTTCATACCTTCTTAATGCCCCTGTAGGTTTCCCTAATTTTTCATCTTTTCTCTCACAGTCTTGTTTTATTTCCAGTTTTTTACGTCGCGCCCCTTCTCACAGTTAGTCTTCGCTGCTGACTTCTGTTTCCTCTTTGGGATTTTTCTCAGGTGGTAGCCTGTATGGTTCTCATATTGAAGGCGTTGCAGCCCAGATTGCTTTCTACTTGAAAGTAGACAGATTCTGTCTTCATGGAACCGTTGTCCGCTAGCTCTTCCTTCGACGGAGCCAATAGTCTTTTCTGCAGCCGCTTTTATAGTTTGTTTTCTATTCCTTCCCTCTCGCTAACATCTTCATGTTTTATTCTCATTTATTCTTTGTAATAATTTGAATCTACTTGTTAGTTTGTATGTCGTACCTCCCTGTCTCTCGTTTTTTTTTTTTTTTTTTTATTACAGATTTTCACCCAAGTGTCATGTTTAATGCCAGAGTGAAGTTTCCTCTAACAATCCTTTATTAATGATTTTTCATCTTTTCCATCAATGGTAACTTTGGTTATATACAAGAATAATGCCAGAGTGAAGTCAGCTCCTCTAACAATATTTATCCATTTTTCAAATGAAAAATTTTCATTTTCTTTGGCGCTCCTGTAAACTATTCGCCTCTGCTATTGGTCCAGATATATGTTTCTTACCCAACTTGTTGATGTAAGTCCCATAGTGTTATGATTATATCATGCTATGTTTTTGTCAAGCATCTCTGGCAGGTTTTCTAGACAGAAATTTTTCAGAAATAAAACACATGTTCTCTTCATTCTTACCGGTAAGCCCTCTACTGATGACCGTGATACTATTGTGGATAATATAAAGCATTCGCTCTTTACTCTGATTAAGGAAGCCAGGATTGCATTCTTCTATAAACACCATCCCCTGAGAATGAGTGTCGTTATTTTTATCATCATGGTATTATTTGTGTACTATTTCCTCCCGACCAATTTTCCTACACTGTTGTCCTCTCTAACTGACACCTTTTTAATTCTGTTAGTGTTATGCATAATTCCCCAGCCTTGTAGAGGCTGAAACTCTCCACCCCGATTCTTCCATTCGAATACTCCATTTTCGGCACAAACCAGGCACTGGCGTTGCAGTATCGATATTTTTTCTTTTATTTTAACATAAGGTCCGACTTATGGAATTTTGTGTAATGCTGAGTTGACAATCATGTCATGATGACGTGGCGTTCGTAATTACTGTAATTATGCATATGAAGCAAAGTCATCCTTTTTACTCGAGGTGTTTATTTTGATTTGCTTAATTACAAAGCGTCGGCCAGGCGACGCGTAGGATTGCTGAGGCGCGCATTACAAATATTTGCGCATCACTATATTTTACAATAAAGACCTCTTCTCAAAGACTCTTCCTTTACGTCTTCTTAACGTCCGTTCTCAAATATTGTCGGTTTTTTACGAAGATTTAATCAGTCCATAGCTCGCTGTTCGTGATAAGTAAGTGTTAAGTCATTTATATATAAAATTTTTCGAGAGCAATACTGAACAAAATCATTCCACGCCATGCAGTATGGTTCAGGTATGTTGACGACATATGTATTTGGCCAGGGAACGAAAAGTAGCTTCTTTAGCAAGTTGAATGAACTAGTACCATTAAATGAATTCACTAAGAAGATGGAAAAGGGTGGTTGCCTATACCCTTTTCGGACTGCCCAATACATAGAACTAGTAATGGATTAAATACAGTGTACAAAAAAAAACTACCACTATTTCTACTTATGTTCATTTTCATTGTGGTCCAAGCAGTGAAGTTAAGAAATCGGTGTTCACATCCATGTTTTGAAGAGCATTACGTATATATAGCCCTGCTAACGTTGGTGGTGAAATAGATAAAAGAATAGGAATGCATGCAAGAAATTAAATATTCTGACTTTGTACTGACCAATGCATTAAAAGTGGCAAAAAATACATTTTATGATAAAAAAGAAACTTATGATACAAAAAACCAGCTCGTACCGCCATGTGATAATAATTACAAAGATATCCCCTATCTGCACAGGAATTTTGAAGTTAAAGTACCATTTGAGAACAATAAACAGAGAAACATGTACTTATAAAGAACTCTTCCGACGATACTGAAAGATGTCTATATCAAATTCCATGCAAGTCTTGTGATAACACTGGAAAAGAAATTAGCACAGCATGAAAGATAGTGGAATTTTCGTATGTGTATGCGAAAACAATCATACAATCAATGGGCAGGCCAAGTAAGATAGTTTATGCTAATAATTCATCCGCCCCGGGTCAGGATTCAAACCTATGCCTTTTGCTATCCCTTGGATCAGAAAAGTTCGAGTCCGAACAAAGCAAATGAACTTAGTGTAATGGACCACGTACTACTGAATATGCTATTATTTTAAGAGTTTTGTATTCCCAAAGGGAACTGCATATCAGTACATGTTATCCGGCTAGGATTAGAACTTGTGCATTCGGATTTGATACGGTGGTAGACAATTAACTTTTCCTTTGGGTTATCAAGAAAGATTTCGACTCTGCCGTACACACTCCTGTCGAATCCTGCATTTAGAACCTAAACCAAACCATCTCTAACATGGCAGTTGATTGCTTAGTTTGTAATTTAAGTTGCAAATACTACTTAATACTGAATCCACTATG
>NC_089755.1:22540176-22552676 GCF_040412425.1 Macrobrachium rosenbergii
CTAAGTATTATCTACCCATGATTTTTGCGTCCAGAACACAGGCGGCCTGGAATTGTAAGTGGACAAGTAATAGTTGTAATTGAGAAATTCAATATCCAAATGACTAAATACCTTTGATGATGTAATTACCGAGTTGTTTTTTCTGCGTAATTGCCGTATCAGTCATTTGTTTCATGATTGGCAATTTTACGAAACACTTGCAAAAACGACAGCTACCAATCAGAAACCATAATTAGACTACTTAAGTATCAATTACCTTCTCAAAATGGTAAACGATTACGTCCCAAATTATATCTTTTTGTCTGGACTAAATACGCTCCATGTCCTTAAACTTGTCATGAAATATCAGCAATTAGGTCGTTGAAGTCGCTGTCACATGGCCAGTCTATAAAACCGATGATTTGGCCGTTGCCAGCCAGCCATTTCCACTCACGTCATCAGGCCGTTTACCACGCTTGCTTCCTCGTCCCTCCTTCCTTGCTTCCTTCCTTCCCTTATTATCCCAGACGCTCCAATCAATGCCTCTTTATATGCCTGATGCATGCGGGCGCACCGGCCTGCCTGCAGCACTTGGCTGCGGGGAAGAAAAGCCTCAATTAGAAACATCGCTGTGACGTTACGAATCGCCTCCGACGCTAGCAATAACAGGAGACCTCTCTCCTCTCTCTCTCTCTCTCTCTCTCTCTCTCTCTCTCACACACACAATCGGAACATCCTCGGAGGAAAAAAGCTTTCTCACAAATCTTGCAGCAATCACCAACAGTAGCGGCGTGCCAGCTGCATCGACACACACACACACACACACTCACATAGAACCAATAACGACACACTAACCATGGCACTGGGAAAACGGAGGCAGCGAGGACCCTTCCTACTGCAATCATTACTTGTCATTCTATCGCGCTTAATAACCCCAGGACCCTTAAACCAATAATAACTGCCGCCTCGTTAGTCACTTGCTTTGCAACAAATCTATTGCTACCACCGCCATTACCTCACCTCCTCCTCCCCCTCTCCTCCTCCCTCTCCCTGCCTCCCTCCCTTCCTCCCATTCCACCACCACTACCACCGCATTCCATTCCCTTTCCATATTGCATGTATCAATACCAAGTGGCAGGATGCAATACCCACTGATAAACGACGGGGGCTTCCAACCGAAACACTAACAAAGGCTTTGTTTCAAACATTTTTGGGGAGGGCGGATGAAATGTTATCGGCTCCAGAATTATTTAAAAGAAGAGGAAAAGATTTTCCGTTTTGCTTTTATTCAGCCGGAGTTGTTCTTCGTAAGGAAAAACAAGTAGTTCCGTATTTTTGCAAGCGGCCGTCTTTTGCTTAGTCCCTCGTAGGAATGGATCAGTTGTCAGGCAGGAAGCTGTTCATGCGTTCACAATATAAGGATGTTTTAGACCAACAACTTCCTTTTTCTTTTTTGTATATTTACATATATATATGTATATATATATATATATATATATATATATATATATGCATGCATACTGTATATACAATATAATTTATATATATATATATATAATTTATATATATATATATATATATATATATATATATATATATATATATATTAGATTAGTGTGTGTCGGTATGATATAACAATTATTTCATCATTTGTTGAAAGGTTATATAAAAATTCGTTGGGATATAAAAGTATATGCAAGGTAAGTATAAACACATCTTTTAATGCTGCGTAAGTAATAAAAGTTAGGCGTGCATAATACAGCTTTAACAAACTGTATAATAAAAATTACATAAATGAATAGAGTGTCTGAACAGAAGCTCCCCACCTTGGACCAACACGTGTCCAAACAAACATGGAAATCGAAGAACAGTAATAATCCTTTACGAGGAGAGAGAGAGAGAGAGAGAGAGAGAGAGAGAGAGAGAGAGAGAGAGAGAGAGAGAGAGAGATCCCGGCTTCATAAATGGTGTCGGACGGGATGGAGTTGATTCCATTACAACCTGTGGAATTTTGTGAAATACACCGCTCGTTGGGAATTGCATGATATTTCAAGTATCATTGCATCTGGATATTCTATTTCGTTGATATTACCATTCGTTTTTCATGGCGAACACTTTTTTTATTTTATTTTCTCTCTCGCTTCTTTCAGGGCCACATGGAGAGGGGTTTTGTTTTAGTACATTGGATTGGACAGTCCTTTATAGGGAATAAAAGACCCCACGCTATAATGATCTTTGATATACTTGAGTTTGATTGGATGGTGTTCAGCCAATTATGCTTTTTTTCTGTACCAGGGATGAAAACTACATTTGTAGAATATATCAAATGCTCTTACACCGAGTCCACGTCGTTAGCCCTGCATCAAATTGGCTAACGCTGAAATATAGTGGTAAATGGCTTTTTCAATCTCTCCTCTTTTATTTTTCTTTTTTGAGTTTTTCGAATATCAAAGGCGTATTATTGCTAGTCATAATGAATTTATCTTGACTTCAGTGTTTGTGCAGTTGCTCTTTTGTGTTTGTATTTAAGTATGATTGCGAGCTAACGATAATGCAGAGTTTACTGTAATTCTTTTTTTGTTTTCTTTACAGCAGGAACAAGTGGATGGACAAGTGCATTACCATTGACGTGCTAAATGTGAGTGTTCCTTCTGATCTAAATCATAGTAAATATTATACCATACTGCTAAACTGACAGCCGGTGCCCCTTCGTAATGATAGGATGATGTAGATTCTCTTTAGATTATCATCTGTAGTCTTTATGAGGCATACTCTTAATTGTAGCTAAAGCTAATTAGGGGGGTGATAATGAGGCCGAGTGTTCGTTAGAAATCGGACGCACCGTTTTATGGTAAGTTGCCAAGGCACGATAATCGAACAACGACCACGTACCATTGCTTCTACTTTTGCAGCACCCTTTATATGAAACCTTTCATTTCTTTTCTTAAGTGCCGTATTCATTCAGCATTGCTAAGGGCTGTCTCTTTAGGACTGTAAAAAAAAAAAAAAGCAGGACGAACAGGTTCCAATAGACTTCAGTACCAGCACGATACGATCAAACATGAGGTTTCTGCGTCTAGCGTACTTTCGTTCCATCAGAGCTTGATGAGACAAATTTGCATATTTTGCAGCAGTTCAGGTCATAGCACCTACTACTTAGGGTTGGTCATGATAGTTCATTCTGAAGCAATTTTCTAAATGTACTTGACGTAGTCATATTTCTAGTTGCCTCTTCAGTTAAACTAAATTATGTGACCAGTTATCTACAGAGTGCTTGCCTTAGCTTTTCAGCCTTACTTTCCTGACTACGATTCGAAGTTTTTTGGGGAAGGTAAATGTTTCATTTAGTTTTCTTTTTGGATTTCAGTGATTTACTGTGCAACCAGAAATATTACGAAACAGAGTTAAGAGTTTGTATGTATTATGCATATATATATACAGATATATATAATATATATATATATATATATATATATATATATATATATATATATATATATATATACTATAGATATATGTATATACATATATATATATATATATTTATATATATATATACTATATATATATATATATATATATATATATATATATATATATATATATATATATATATATATATATATATATATATATATATATATATATATATATGCATAGATAGGTAGGTAAGAAAAGAATGGGAGAGAAGAGAACTTAAGGTTATGAATATACAGGGGTGAGTCTGAGGAAGCAGTTTAGTAGGGAAAAGAAGCTGCAGCGATATGAATATATTGCAAAGAGATAGGTAAACGAGTAAATGGATCTTATTAAAAAAGGTGAGGGACTGGAGTAAGGAACACTACTTGTTCTACTTTGTTCAGAGAAAGGCGACAGAAGTGACTGTAATGACTGTAAGAATAGCATGGTGAAAACTTTACCAAGTGTATCTACAAAGGGTATGGTGGCGTTTTGACTGGGAAGGAGGGCCAATTAATTAACAGAAGGATTGATGGGAGAAAAGTGTTGTGAGATTAAATAATGAAAACGGTGTAAGAATTGAGTGTTTATTACATTTACAGTAGTGTGAAAAGTCTTAGTAAGTACGTGGACGTTTCAAAACATATGATAGCAGTCAGACTATCGTTGTAGCTAAAGAAGTCAAAAGGAATTTATTGTGAGCGAATGAAAATCTTCAGGATAAGTGAAGCCTTTCTTTTAATAATACGATCGCAAGAATTATTGGTGTGGTGTAAACACAGGTCGAAATCAAGAGTTTTATTATTGTGTTTTTAAAGCTGTTTAATATTTTTGTAGATGGAGTAATGAGAGAAATCAAAGGAGGGCTAGGCGATGTAGCCTAGATGCAAAGTTCGTGGAAATAAAAGGAGTTATGAGTGAAGTTGGAATTGCATGTTTTCAGATGATTCTGCATTGATTGGTGATAGTGAAGAGAATCTGAGGAGAGTGGCAAAATAGTTTGAAAAGTTTTGCAAGAACGGAATATGAATATGAATGCTAACGAAAATGGTACAGCGATGGTAAACGGAAACCAGAAATCTGAAATAATGGACGTCATTAGTGTTAGTGAGGAATAAAACCGTCTGGTTCGTATAGGTATTTTGGAACAAATGCAAGGATGGCGTTAGGATAGAAGAAGTGGTAACTCACAGTAGAGTTCAAGTAAGAGAGGTGGCAGGGTCTCTTTGCCCTCAAGATGCTTGGAAAAGAAGAGGAATGTCTGGGGGCAGAAGTTGGAATGCTTGAAGGCATTAGCCTACTAAGCCCTCTTTCCTTTTAGGAAAGTATAGTACAGATGTAGAACGGAAAGGAAAGAACAAAAGTAAGAAAATACCGAGATAAATGTTAATATAGAATGTGTGATTAAGAAGGGGGAAGTGATGAGAAATGTATAAATACATGGAAGATGATCGGAGTGGTTTTTGATTATATGGAGAGAGCGGTTTGAAGAAAGGATGAGCAGGATACAGAGACAGCGGTTGAGCAGAAGAGATGTAACAGAAAAACCGATAATCTGCAAAAGTGAAATTGCATACCACAGAGATGTAAGTGGAATGGTTTTATCCTAAGGCAACTTCCGGTTAGGCAGATGGTTTTATTAATGTATTATATATATATATATATATATATATATATATATATATATATATATATATATATATATATATATATATATATATATATATATATATATATATATATATATATATATATATATATATGTGTGTGTGTGTGTGTGTGTAATTGTTATAGCCACAATGCCCTCTCAAATTCTCGAATTCTTCACCCTTTTTTTGATACACTTGTCACTACAAAGCCTTAAGATCCAAGTGCAAGAAATATGAAGAAATTGTTATGTCCGGGCATTGTGGCTATTACAATTACATATGTATATGATAAAAAGTGACCAGTAGATTCTACATATATATTTCAGCTTAAAAAACAGTAAAAAACGATTGCCCACTTGGCTACGATGGTGAGGGTGGGTCTATTCCAGCTCTAATAAATGTATCTGAAAACGACAGGTATATGTACGTACGAGAGGCAATAGACTTTTATCCTTCTCATGGTCAGCTTGGCTACGTGACCCCGTCGTGATTATGGAAGCCAGGTTCGTTTCCCACTGCCCGGCATCACAATTTCTTCATATTTCTTGCACTTGGATCTTAAGGCTTTGTAGTGACTAGCGTATCCAAAAAAGCACGAAGAATTCGGGAAGTTAAGAGGGCATTGTGGCTATTACAATTACATATGTATCTGGTAAAAAGAGACCAGCAGATTCTACATATATATATTTCAGCCTAAAAGCAATAAAAACAATTGCCCACTTGGCTCTGATGGTGTGGATGAGTCTATTCTAGCTGTAATGGATATATCTGAATACGACAGGTATATGTGTGTAGGAGGGGCAATAAACTTTCATCCTTCTCGTGGTCAACTGACAATGTGACCTTGTCGCAGGTTCGTTTCCCGCTACCAGGCTTCATAATTGCTTCAAATTTCTTGCAATTGGATCTTAAGGCTTTGTAGTGACAAGCTTATCCAAAAGAATTCGAGGAGTTCAGAGGGCATTGTGGCTATCACAATTACCTATGTATCTGGTAAAAAGTGACTGGTAGATTATATATACCTATATATATATATTCTAATGATGTGGCCTTGTAATATATATGTTTTCTGTAATTTTGATATATTTTCTCTTATATTTGTCATGTGTTGTGTGTAATAATAATGACTGTTGAAATATCAAATGTTAGATCTTAAAAGAGTTACTGGTAGAATTTAAAAATACATTTTTGCTGTTAAGGTGATGTTTACACAAGTGGTAGGCTGGTGATATTTACACAGGTGTCAGGTGTTCAACCAGGGTAACTCCCTTTTGCGAAGGTTTGTTTCCTTATCCAATTAAACTGTCATCAAAAGAGATATGGGATGACAGGTTTAGATAACACTGGTTGGCCAAAAAGGCTGTTGTTTGAACAAGTGTTCAGTCAGGAAATCCCCTGTCATTAAAAGAGATATGTGCTGACAGGTCTAGATAGCCCTTTTGACCTAGGGGAAAAATCCCTTGTTGTTTCCCCTTCAGCCAGGGAAAGTTCCCTTTTATTTCCCCTTTTCCAGGGAAAATTCCTGTGCCCGTTTCCCAAAATGCCTTAGTGGCGACTTAGGTTTCTTCTTATAATAGATTCTGGGAGACTGGCATTAGCCTGTGAGAGACCATTTGAGTTGGTCAGGTTATCGCTCTCTCTTACCCTAATTTTAACATAATATATTTGTGGTCACTGGTAATATATAAATTTTAAGATCTGAGTTTGGTGAAACTGTTTAAGTCTTGTAGGCTCCATATAAAAAGTGTGTTTTGTGCTGCAGCAAGGGATCGTACAAAAGTGTTACAAGCTTGTGTAAGGTAAAGTGGATTTTTACTTATTATTACCATGGTATAATAAGTATATTAGGGAGATTTTGCCTTAGTGAAATTCATGCTTATAAATCTTTTGTGTATTTTTTGTGTTCTTGTGTTGATAAATCTTTTGTGCATTTTTGTGTGTTCTTCTTTTGCAATTTCTTAATTTTGCCCAATTTTTATGTTGGTGATTTATCATTTATTCACTTAGCATTTTACACATTTTGATACTTTAATATTGCATATTTGATTTGATTTTCATTTAGTAAGATTTCCTTTTCAAATCTTGAGTAATTCTTGATAGTTTAAATTTTGCTTGGTTAATGTAATTTCTTGATAAATTAAAGTTTTGTGGATTAATTTTGTGTAAGAATTAATTAAATCTTGTGTTGTTTTCAAGTAACGGTAAATTTTTCAGATTGTGAATTCTAATTATAAATTTTGAAGTTAAAAATAAATTTTTGTATTTAAAATTTTTAAACACAGTATTTTATTTGTTGACCACCAGTGAATAGGATTAATTGTGTGTTCATAAGGCAAAGTGATAAACAGGTTTTGTTCCCTTTAGTTTTCTTGAAGTGAATTAAGACCAGGGAAACAATTATAGTTGTTTGATGGAGTGATGCCCTTTTTCTCTTGTATATTTCTTGTTTAACTGTTAATACCTCACACATGTCTTGATAAACCTAGTTTGATTTTTCAAGTGATAAGTAAGTTTTAAGTGATCACTGTTACCTTTAGAGCACTCAGTCGTAATTTAATTGTTATGAGAGTTCAGGTATCTGGCTGAAGTGAGGAAAATTTTTGGATTCTATGACTAGTGAGATACACTTCGTGAAAAAAATATAAACATTAGATATTTATATTAAATATATATATATATTATATATATATATATATATATATATATATATAGTGTGTGTGTAAATATATATTATATACATATATATATATATATATATATATATATATATATATATATATATATATATATATATAATACATATAGTGTGTGTAAATATATATTATATATATATATATATATATATATATATATATATATATATATATATATATATATATATATATATATATATACACAATATATATATACACTAATGTGTGCATATATGGACAAAAGGTTTCCATCGTTCCAAATTCGCCACAATACTACTATAAGAGTAGCGTGCTGGCAAAGCACCAAAGGTATGATAGACAAAGCCCAATTTTATCCAACCCAAAATACAACAAATTAAAGAAGCGGGAAGAGCCATTATGGAAGGAGGAAGGAAGAGATGGATGCTTGCGTGGAAGGAAGGACCTTCCCCACGCACTTATGTCCTTGCTATTCCATCTCTCATTGAAGTTAACTGCCTCAGTATCTTTGTCCCTCATCATTTTGATGTGCAACTCTTTAAGAGGCCTTCTTAGTGGTTTTAAGCAACCCAGTTTACTATAATCGACATGATCTTGCGGTAGAAGTACAGTCTGATGTTGCTCATTTTAATATCTAGGAGCACTAAACTGATTTCCTCTTAGGGCTGAAAGTGAACAGGGGAACGACTGCAACGTAAATATCGCAACAGTGAAATTGTTCGCTTCATCTACTGATTTTTCAGTATTGCTTGGTGGTTAAGAAGAACATACATAGAGTCGAATAATACCTTATAAGTGAATTTCATCCCTTCATGGCTCTAGGTATCACAGTAATCCGATGCTGGATTGTGTAGACGATGGGTCTCCTATATGACTTGATGGGAGAGATATACACTGAAGGTTGTTAGGCTTTCTTGTTAAAAATAAGTAGAACTGTTTTACCATTCCATGTGCATGCTGAAGCCCTGCTGGAGACTAGTTTCAATTGGAATTTGATGTCTTTTTGACCTATTTTATTTCATCAAATACGCTGAGGTCGTTAGTGAAAGCATTCTTCATATATATATATATATATATATATATATATATATATATATATATATATATATATATATATATATATATATATATATATATATATATATATATATATATATATATATATATATATATATATATATATATATATTTTATAAAAAATCATATAAATGCTTAAAAAACTTCGGTGTATAAGTGACCGGTGTGCCGAATCTCATTTTCCTGTGGGATTCGCATAAGAAATAGAGCACAAGCTTAACTGCACAGTGGACGCTGAAATATTTCGAAAATTTTCGTTCTGTACACGAATCACTACAAACGAGCGTACATTTATTTATTTATCTAATGTCTCCTTCTGAAAAGCATGTGAGCCATTCTTGGAAGACAATTATCCCTTCTGCACCTTTTCAGGCGCGATGTCAGGCTAAAACCCTCTCCACTCGATATAACTACAACAGAGATATTGTACTATGGATTTTTGCAGAATATGCCAATGCTGCTCACTTTCAGCTTGAAATTTGAAATACATCTGTGTGTGTGTGTATATATATATATATATATATATATATATATATATATATATATATATATATATATATATATATATATATATATATATATATATATATATATATATAAATATATATATATATATATATATATATATATATATATATATATATATATATATATATATATGCACACAGATGTATTTCAAATTTCGAGCTGAAAGTGAGCAGCATTGGCGCATCCTGCAAAAATCCATAGTGCAATATCTCTGTTGTAGTTATATTGAGTGGAGAGGGTTTTAGCCTGACATCGCGCCTGAAAAAGGTGCAGAAGTGATAATTGTCTTCCAAGAATGGCTCACATGCTTTTCACGAGACATTAGATAAATAAATAAATGTACGCTGATTTTCGTAATATTTCAGCGTCCACTGTGCAGTTAAGCTTGTTCTCTTATTTCTTAACCGTAGTTAATGGTCATCTGGAGAACAATGTAACAAAATAACCACATGTTAATGGACACTGTATGTCAGGGAAAGTACTTTTTGTCATCTAAAAATCAAACGCAGGAGAATACGGCCCTTGAATCTAGGTGCTGCACGCTGTTCCATTTTGTATTTATTTGACTTAGACAAGCAAGGGTGGACATAACGTGAAAGCGTGCGAGAGAGAGAGAGAGAGAGAGGAACTTGATGAGGCGCGTCGGTTACGAGAGGAGAACATGGCAAAAGGCCATAGAAATCGGTCGTAATGTTCTTTTCGTTATCTAAAATGCATAACGGAAGCAGCGGAGGAACGCCTTCCCCGAAGAGCACGCCACCATCTCTGGCAGATCGCCTTCGCGGGGACTCGCATTGCTATCAAACGTGCGGCAGACGTCGGGACATCGGTTTAATGGCTTGTAATTGCCTAATTGCGAGTAATGATAATGAATAAGTAAAACACGCGCTTAAGCAACAAGTATCATGACAAACGCCACTCTTTTATCGTCCGTTGCAGTCGTTATCATGCTTTTACGATCAGCCATTAAATCGGCCGTGTCATTCTTTCGGATATAACCCTCTCTCCTTCACGCGTCTGATTTATGTTCTAAAATTCACGAAGTTAGGAGACCGTTGGTCTCCTCTCTGTTTTTCTTCCGCCTCTCTCCTTTCTATCCTCAACGCTCAAATTCCACTTTTCATGTTCCTTGAAATATTACAGTTTTCCTAGCATTTTGTATGTTTCTATTAGGCCTAAAGACTTTCTTGGGGAATCTTGGTATTTAGTAACAGGAATTTCGCCCGACCGATTCGCCATGCCATGGTCTTGAACCTCGAAACAATATTTCATTACTTCTTGTATATTAATTTAGGGAGCAGGATGTTTCCTGCAGTAGTTTCTTGAAGACGCTTGGGAACAAGCGTTGCCAGTTGCTCCTTAGACGCGTGGTGTTAACATCGAAGCCCTTGGGTAGTGTTTTTCCTTTCTCTTTGAATACCGTATGGATTTATTAGCGAATTGTGCTATTCGGTTGTCGACAACAGTCGAATATTAGCAGTGACTTGATTCGCTCTGTTGAACGCCCAAGACGTTTAGGATGGTGTGAGGCGCTGGCAACGCTAGCCCCAAGGAGGTGTAGGAATGCTGGCTATGTGTTGAGATTAATGTTATTCAGGCTTAGACTTTACAGTTATTAATAATGCTCACTTTTTTCATTGATGTTTATTTTGTTACTCGTCCAGATAGCTAAATAATTTAGGTCTCAGAATATTCTCAGGAACGTCTTAGGCCTTCCATCTCCCATCATCACCATCTCGAAAACAGAAACTTTCAGATTTTTGGAGACTGAAGCAACATTTATCACATCATTTTCATTCGTTCCGGGCATCAGTTAACAATTCTAGAATTGAGATTGAACGGCATGTCCAGCCGTAATTCTCTGAGCGCTTTTGTATAAATAGTGGTTGGCATTTTACGCTTATGGAGCAAGACGATGGATAGTAATTGGTATTATGACGGAATGCTATCCGATTAAGAAGTCCACGTGACTAACTACCAGCCTTGCACAGGAATGATTATTAAATTATTCACTTGACTAACTGTAAGTCGCATAGCTCAATCATATGACTTGGTTGTAGACAATTGAGCACTTCTCGAATCTGACTGTCTGCAGTCTCTGAGAGTTAAACATTTTACTAAGCGATGTGACTGACTGTTAGGGAGGAAACTCAGACACGTGATTGAATTTCAGACAAGGGAAGAAGTTAATAATCCCATGTGACAGATTTGATGACTGTTATCATATGTGAATGACTATCGGTGAAATCCATATGACGTCCGTCTAGGCAGTTAACTAATATGGTTTAATGGTATAGCTATGAAAGTTTTGGAGATGAATATTTAACTGTTATTTAACCGATTTGTGGCTGAATTGCAACTATTAAGTCAACAGTCAACTGTGAGTTATGTATGACGTTCACCACTTCTTGTGACTGGCAGTGAGATTGTGAGACAGCTTTCAAGTAACTATCGGTCAGGCAGATCAGATCATGGGACTGACTGTTAGACAGTTAACCAAATCATGCGACTGATTTTGGCAATCAGCTGTAAAACAGTTAACGAGTTCAGGTGATCGATAGTTAGCAATGCAGTTTTATGTTCCCAAACAGTGCTCCTCACTTGTGTTTCGGAATATTAATTGGTAAAACATATCCGCAAATCTCTTGATGCAACTGAATAAATTGACCGCTTCATAGAAATAATTTTTGTTGCGTTACTAAATTATCAGTTATTTCACAAATTCAATAAAAATTTTCCCGTAAAAAATTCAGGAAATGCAGTCTTTTGCATAAATCTGTATCGATGAAAGTCTTGGAAGAGCTGATTTTCGTGTTTCAGTTATTTATTTTTATATATTTTTTCTCCTGAAATCCTATTAAAGCAGCCTGTCTTATCATCACATAACAGTCCATGCAGGCTTTTTTCGATATTTTTTTGAATAATACACACAATGGCATAGTATAAAACTTCTATTGGGTAGTATTTTGATTTGCCAAATAGTCTCGGGAAATGAAAATAAACACGGACAAGTGAGGAAACAATCTGAAGGTTATATATATAATAATTATATATATATATATATATATATATATATATATATATATATATATATATATATATATATATGTACATTATATAGATAGATAGATATATA
>NC_089755.1:22555176-22570176 GCF_040412425.1 Macrobrachium rosenbergii
AGAGAGAGAGAGAGAGAGGAGAGAGAGAGAGAGTAAGAGAAAGTAAACCTATTTGTTTAAAGTATATTTTGGAGAGAGAGAGAGAGAGAGCAAAAATACACTTATTTGTTTATAGTATCTTTTGGAGAGAGAGAGAGAGAGAGTAAAAATAAACCTATTTGTTTAAAGATATTTTGGAGAGGGAGAGAGTAAAAATACACCTATTTTTTTAAAGTCCCTTTTGGAGAGAGAAAGATTAAAAATAAACCTATTTTTTAAAGTATCTTTTGGAGAGAGAGAGTAAAAATAACCTATTTTTTTAAAGTATCTTTTGGAGAGAGAGGGAGAGAGAGCAATAAAATAAACCTATTTGTTTAAAACATCTTTTGGAGAGAGAGAGAGAGAGAGGAAAGAGTGAGTAATAAAATAAACCTATTTGTTCAAAGTATATTTTGGAGAGAGAGAGAGTAAAAATAAACCTATTTGTTCAAAGTATATTTTGGAGAGAGAGAGAGAGTAATAACCAATTTTTAAAAGTATCTTTTGGAGAGAGAGAGTAAAAATAAACCTATTTTTTTAAGTATTTTTTGGAGAGAGAGAAAGAGTAATAAAATAAACTTATTTATTTAAAACATCTTTTGGAGAGAGAGAGAGAGAGAGAGAGAGAGAGAGAGAGTTATAAAATAAACGTATTTGTTTAAAGCATCTTTTGGAGAGAGAGAGAGAGAGAGAGAGAGAGAGAGAGTAAAAATAAAACTATTTGTTTAAAGTATCTTTTGGAGCGAGAGAGAGGGAGAGAGTAAAAATAAACCTATTTTCTTAAGTATCTTTTGGAGAGAGAGAGTAATAAAATAAACTTATTTGTTCGAAGTATATTTTGGAGAGAGAGTAATAAAATAAACTTATTTGTTCGAAGTATATTTTGGAGAGAGAGAGAGAGAGAGAGAGAGAGAGAGAGAGAGAGAGAGAGAGAGAGCGAGCATATGATTTTGATTGCCTGGTCGAGAGTGGGTGCATACGAAATGAGGCTACTGCAGTCGTAATGAGCCCAAAGTCTCCAACCAAACTTTTCTCGTTTCTCACACAGGATTAGCTGAGGCTAAGAGAGAGAGAGAGAGAGAGAGAGAGGCTGTAGGGATGGGAAAGGGAGGAAGAAATGGAATGGAAACGTTGTGCGGTATTATCGTTAAACGAATATATTAGTACTTTTGCAAAATCTTATATAGCTGGTACATTTGTTCTCCGAATTTAATTGATCCAAATTTTGTCGTTTACGGAAAGTGTGTTTCTGATTTATTCTTATTCGCTTAATTAGGAGGACTAGTGGCTTATTGCCAGGAGCTGTCGTGTGCCATGTTGTTTGTCTAGTGACTTGATAAGCGAAGATTTACTTTTTTTTAGAAGTGATTAGCATATGTCAGTTTGTACGTACGTTCTTGTGTATGTTTAAAAGCAGTAGAAAAAAAAATGTTTGCAGTTGGCATGTACACGTTCTTCCACACGCACTTGTTTGCGCACAAGCACATACATTTTTTAACCACAAGCCTTTCGATCTGAAAGGAGTTTGAGCCTGAAATTGCTACTTTTCCTATTTTCAGCTTAACCTCGCTGATCGAGGTATATAGCGAACGGGTAGTCCGGTGGTCATGACACGCGCCTTGGGAACATTCCTTTAAAGCCCTTTGTTGATATGAGTGGAAACTATATGGCGGGTAGTTTTCGACTGCTGTGAGCCGTAACTAGGTTTGAAAAGTGCATGAAATATATATATATATATATATATATATATATATATATATATATATATATATATATATATATATATATATATATATATATATACACAATGCATAAGTCTCTCTCTCTCTCTCTCTCTCTCTCTCTCTCTCTCTCTCTCTCTCTCTCTATCTATATATATATATATATATATATATATATATATATATATATATATATATATATATATATATATACATACATATATATATATATATATATCTACCACAAGGGTTTATTTCTAAACTACGAGTATCAACAAAGGACTGATATATCATGGATTTACACTAGTCTTTAATTTTACTTTTGGTAAAGAAAGAGACATAAATCACGTGTCAGTGATTACATAGTGTGTGTGTGTGTGTGTATATATATATATATATATATATATATATATATATATATATATATATATATATATATATATATACATATATATATATATATATATATATATATATATATATATATATATATACTATATACCAATATTATATATATATATATATAAATATCTGAATGGCACCTGACAAATCTCAACCTTCTCTCTCTCTCCTGTTAAGATAGATGGTTCAGTTGCATAGCTCTCTCTCTCTCTTTAACATTTTATATTTCTCTCTCTCTCTCTCTCCCTGCCCCCATTCCTATTGGGACTGAACTTAGACTTAAGGGCATTGGGAGTATCATTGTTCATCTCAGCAACCTCAAAAACTATAGATTAGATACTAATATTGTCATTTTTGACATTTTATTTTTTACCCCTTTTCACCCTGCCTTCCTAAAGGGGCTGAACTTGGTCTTAAATGGCATCGGGAGTGTCACTATTCATCTCAGCAACCTCGAACACTGTGGATTACACACTAATATCTGTCACTTTTTACATTTTATTTTTCACCCCTTCTAACTCCACTTCCTATCAGGGGCTGAATTTGGAATTAAGGGGAATCAGGAGTATCGCTGTTCATCTCAGTGACCTCGAAAACTATGGATTAGACACTAATATCTGTCGTTTTTGACATTTTGTTTTTCACCCCTTCTCAACCCCCTTTCCTATTAGGGCTGAACTTGTGATTAAAGGGCATTGGGAATGTCACTATTCATCTCAGCAACCTCGAAAACTATGGCTTAGACACTAATATCTGTCATTTTTAAAATTTTATTTTTTACCCCTTCTCACGGCCCCCCCCCCTTCCTATTGGGGCTGAACTTTTACTTAAATGGCATCAGGAGTGTCACCATTCATCTCAGCAACCTCAAAAACTATGCATTAGACACTAATATCTGTCATTTTCAGTCATTTTTACATGTCACCCCCCTTCCACTCCCACCTCATATGGTGCTAGTGATGTCTTACCCCCACAGTATTCTTTTCCAGGTAGTAAGTCATATGTATATCAAATTTGGTTGAAATTGCTCAATGCATTTCAGAACATACACACACATACCATTTATATATATATATATATATATATATATATATATTATATATATATATATATATATATATATATATATATATATATATATAGCAGAGACACCTAATTTAATGCATCGCTGTCTAGACCCTCTTAGCCCCTTATGGTAGTAACTAAAGTAATTCTTGTACAGCACTTTTTTATATTCCAACTAATTTCATTACTGTACATCTTTTTTATTTTTTATTATTTTTTTTTTTGTTATTAGAAAATACAGTCTTATAAAGCTTTCAATGTCGTGTAAGGACAAGGATTTTTGTGAAAGGAATTCATCGAAGTTTTTAGTTTTTCTAATTCTGGAGACTTTTTTTTTCATTTAACTGTATATTTATTTGTTATCAGTTTCTCCGTAAGATTTTCATGTATGTCATCTCTTTATGCCCTCATTTCAGGTAGTCTTAGGTCCTGTTTGTTCTGCGATTCAGTATATCGTGTACTTTCATTTGTTCAGAAATATATCTCAAAATACCTTCTTACATAGTTGAGTGGAAAGACTCTCTCTCTCTCTCTCTCTCTCTCTCTCTCTATATATATATATATATATATATATATATATATATATATATATATATATATATATATATATATATATATATATATATATATATATATTATATATATATATATAGAAATATATATATATATATATATGTATATATAAAATATATATATATATATATATAATATATATTATATATATATATATATATATATGATATAGGTGAGAAATAGGGTGTGATAAACGAGCCACGTGTTAAAGTGATTATGTATATGTATATGTATATATATATACATACATATACATACATATGCATATACATACACACAAACACAGAAATGTTGGCTCTTCATGGCATATTCGTTGACTGGATCCAGCTGAAAGGACGTATCGCTCATCCATAATCGTAATGTAATATCATGAAGCAATTTGAATATGATAGAAGTCTACTTAGCTATCATTTTTCTCTGAAAATCTTTTCTTTGATATCAGCTTAAAAAAAACTGTAGCTACATTCACCACGACAATAATGTCATTTGGTTCAGTTTTCTTAAATATTGCATTTATTTGGTGGCTTTTATTGTTGATGTGCGAGTAACTTTAGCATTATATTATTATTATTATTATTATTATTATTATTATTATTATTATTATTATTATTATTATTATTATTATTATTAAGCCATTTTTGTTCAGTTTCTCTTAGAAGCGTTTTGTTACCTTCTGCTTATCACTGTTTCTCTGCTACATGGATGATATGATTTTAATTTGTCTGTCAGTGCAATACCTTCAGCAAGTGACTGATAATTGCCGTATGTAGTAGAAGAATTTGCCATTCTTTTACAGCGAGACCCAGCATAAGCGCAAACCATTGCTCCTGAGATACGTCGGGGAGCAATAAATATTCTCCCCTGTTCACCATCTGGCAATTATAAATGAATTCTCATATCCGGAACACATGGTTTCAAACAATCTGCGTGATACGTTTGACAAACTGATGAGACGCAACTTGTATGGCTGGCAACATGATGCAAGGAAAGCCTTCTGTCACTTAGAAACCAAAATTCTGCTATTCCGTTCACATTCCAGTAGCGTCAATAGGAAATTTATTCAGACGAAATATACCAGAGCGACCATGAGACATCTTTTCTGTTCAATGGACCTATTATACCGAAAATGGCTGATACCAGGCTATTTTCATGTTGGGCAAAAATGTTGACATCTAGTTGCAATGAAATTTTGTGTATGTATGCGCGTGTGTAGATTGCGTAACTGGCGTCGTTAGATTTGCTAACGAAAATAGTAATTTCTTTGTCATTTAACGTTTCATGGCATGTGTTTTGAGGCTTCCTTATTTGAATATTCATGAAGTGCGCGTAGTTGCAAATGCATGGATATGTCTCACTTTCCTGAGCATATGTGAGTGTTTGAGGAACCTTGAAGCTCCATTAGAAATGCTTTACTTTATACAGAAAAAAAGACAACACTTCTTAATGTCATCCAGATGCTTGTCACTACAATTGTGTGATGTCCACGCGACTCTGGTTTCAGTCAAAGAGAGATTCTTGCAGAACCAATGGGAAAATCGTGAAGGTGATGACCTGCATGTCGCAAGAAATGAATTTGATGGACGGCGGCTGTTGGACATAGGCACAGTCCATACCGTAGGCTTAGGTTACCTTTGTTCTATAGTGTAGAATCCTGTATCGTAAATCTATCAGTTGTTTTATGTTTTTTCTCTTATTATTTTTTAACTCTTGTGCTATTACTCTTTTTTAATTATTATTATTATTATTATTATTATTATTATTATTATTATTATTATTAGGGTATGTGATGAACGTGAAGTCTTTACCTCTCAGGTGCCAGCCCTGTGAAGGGGAAAGAGTGGTATGGTGAAAAATTATTATTATTATTATTATTATTATTATTATTATTATTATTTTATTATTATTATTAGTAGTAGTAGTAGTAGTAGTAGTAGTAGTAGTAGTAGTAGTAGTAGTAGTAGAATTATTATTATGAATTATTATTATTATTATTATTATTATTATTATTATCATCCCAATCTATTTAATTCTTTGGAGGAATTTAATTCTCTATCTGATTTAGCTGTCACTACTACGGTCAATGTATCCATTTTGAAATCTCAACAATTCCCAAAGGCTTTTACCTGACGAGAATGGATAAGCAAAAATGATTTAAGAATAAGCAAGAGAACAGAGTATAACCCGTCTCCAGTACTGGCCGGATTAACCATGACTACATTGTTAACAGCTTCTGTTTTCTTTGTCAGCTCAATTTCATGACTGATTTGCATATTCTTAAGAAGGTCTTAATGGTCATTCATTCTTTTTGCCTGTCTCTATTGACGACCTTAAAAGTCCGGGGGCGTACAATTATTATTTTGAATGACTGCTCTTGGTGTTTGTTCTGCCAGCAAGTTGCTTCTTGGTATTACCAGTAAGCTCTCCTCTCTCTCTCTCTCTCTCTCACAGAAACATGTACACGTAAAACAAGCCAGGTTTCAAGCATAAATGTGTTTATATAAGCATACATATCGCCCACACCCACTGAAACACTTTGACAGCGTATGTCAATGTCCACATGACTTTTTTGACCATGTAGTTATGCTGGCTTCTACTTAACGATTGTGGTTGCTGAATCAAGGTCTTCCTATGCCGAGTGCTTCTTCCTTTCAAAATAAAATACGACAAAAGGCTAAATTGTAATCAATAATGTTGATTCTGGAAGGGAGATTTTTGTTTATTCTTTACTTCTATTGCCTCAAGGGTTCCTGGAGCAGTTGTAAATTATAATCAATAATATTCATTATAAAAGGGAGTTTTTTTTTTTGTTTATTCTTTACTTCCATCGCTCCAAGTGTCAGTGGAGCAGTTGTAGTTCAAATGGCTTGTAATAGTGATATGTTCTCTATAGTATCTGATCACATCACTGGGGAAAAGTTAATCTGTAGTGTGAATAATTCATAGTCGTAATATTTAGGTTGAGAGAAGAGATTTAATCAGGTTCGTAGGAGCCGAATTGACTGGAGACTAATGATTTATTTCAAAAGGAACTGACGTCCCATTAAAGTAGCCTGAGATGCAATGCACATAACTCTTTCCCATGTTTGTCATCAAAAGCCGGAAATCGGCGAGGATGCGAAAAATGTCTACAATGCACATGTTACTTCAGTTTTGTCCATTTCGTCAATTCTAGGTTGACCTTTGGTGTATGCTCACTCTTTTCTGTTGTCCTTTTGGAAGTCTCCTTCACTTGGTTTGCACGGTTGTATCTTGTTGGGGAAGCATAAAAAGTGAACTTTTATCCCTTATGACCATAAAGTCAGTGATAATGCAAATTGGAAGCGAACCAAAACCTTTCGAATACTAATGAAGAAGAACAGCTCTGAACAGGGCCTGTAGCTAGACGACACGTCGACGAGAGTGAGTGAGCTCTTCTGCGCATCTCCTCTTCAGACTTCCCACCTGTAAATGGGAAGCGACCAGCCCCGACGGCTGAAATGGATGGCTCATTCCATTCATCAAAATTCTTTACATCATTCTTTTCCCTTCCCTTTTTTTTCTTAACAGATTTCATTGTCTTCTTTCGACTGAAAGACGGCTCTACTATGACCTTCCCTTTCAACCCCCTGTCCCGTTTTCTCCCCTTTGGAAGTTGCTGCAGTCTCTTCTTATAAGGTATTTAAGCAAAAACTTAAAAAGGAATCTTTTTCTCTCTCTCTGGCTGTTATTTGAATGACTATTATAATAATAGTTATGGATATATTTAGATGACAACATGGTCAAGATGATATGGAAATGTTAATATTTAGCTTTTTTTTTAGTACGAGACCAAAAACAGGAAACTGCTTTTTCCTGAAAGCAGTGATTGCATGACAATAAATTGCGTGAATACCAGCGGCTCCTTGCACGGATTCTGTTAAGGTCCTTGCGAACTGGAACTCGAAGGATATCATCGTCTCTTGCAGAGGTAACAGGCATTTCTTAACCAGTTTTCTTATAAATTGACACTTTTCAGTACTTGATACCTTCAACTCCTAATCGATAGGACTTGCCCTCAAGTTCATTGTATAGCCACTTCATATCTAGAAATTAGGACAAGGCCTCCCTTTTCATCTCTCAGGTTCTTTCAGTTGAAATACCGTCGTATTAATTAACGTCAGAAGACGAGATGTCGAAAAGAACGCTGAATAATACAGACTTATTTTCTGAGCCTTCTACCTGTCTTGTCTTTAGAAAGTTTGATTATGAATACCATTAAATATCAACAGTTCAAAGTTTCTTTTGTCGCTTCAGTATGTTATGATTCCATCGTTCTTCCAGTTCTATTCATTTATTGATTTTTAAATATTTGTAGATTCTCCATGGAAGCAGTGGAACTCAGTTCACAATGGAAGGAAACTGATTCCCAGATGAATATTTTGTCTCAGTAAGAATAAAATTATTTTTTTTAAAGTTAGTACATTTCGGTGAGTATATCGCTAATTGACTCTTGGACTTCTGCTCCAAAGAGCGGCGCATCTGCAGACTGCAATAACTGCAGGCCACTCTCTATTCTCCCAGTGCTCTCCAAAGTTGCTAAAAAACTTATTTTCAAGCCAATATATAAGTATGTGGAATCTGAAGGATTGTTAGCTAATAGTCAGCATACATACAGGAAGCAGTTAGGTACCTGCGATGCTCTTTTAGACATGATATGCCACTTGCAAGGGAATCTTGATAAGGGTTTTGAGTGAGGAGTAATTCAAATAGATTTTAGTGCTGCTTTCGCTTTAGTAAATCACAAGGAACTTATTTATAAAATTCAGAATCTTGGAGTGGGTGGATGTTTTTTAAGATTACCTCAAGATTTCCTTACAGGTAGGCAAGAGCGAGTTGCTGCGGACGGGATCTTTAGCCAACCAAGACCTATTGTGTCTGGAGTTCCACAGGGTAGTGTTCTTGGTCCACTGTTATTTTTAGCGTATACAAGTGATATGGTTGTTGGTCTGGAAAACAAGATTGCTCAGTTTGCCGATGTTGCAACACTTGTGGGTGTAGTAAAGTCTCCACGTATGAGAAATGAAGCTGCCCTCAGCCTCATTCGGGACATGGACCAGATCAGGGACTGGTGTAGTCTGTGGGTTATGAGGCTGAACTCCAGTAAAACAAAAACATTATTGATAAGTAGGTCTGGTACAGATTTCCCACACCATCCTCCCCTTCAGGTGGATGGAACTTTGCCGAATGAGTATGAAGCTTTAACTATTCTAGGTGTAACTTGTACTCACTTCTGACTTTTGAGAAACAGCTAATGAAAGTTTCAGCAAATGTCGCAGGTAAGTTAGGTATTGTTTGTAAGGCCTCTTATATTTGTAAGTGATAAAATCAATGCAACCTGTTTTGGGTCTTTGTGCTTCCTTTACTGGAATACTGTTCTCCGGTGTGGATGTCTGCATCTGCCAGAGGTTTATCTCTTTTAGATAGGTTGATTTGTGGTGGTAGGTTTCTGTTTCCTAATATTAGCAGGTATGACTTGGACCATCGACGGATGGCCTCTTGTTTGTAACTTTTTTATAAGTAGTAGTTCAACAGAAATACTTCACTTCACAGTTGATTCCTGATCCCATTTTCCTGCCGAGAGCCACCAGATTCGCTGAACAGCAGCACCAATATGTAGTAAATGTGCCTCTCACCGTTGGACTGTGGAAAAGTCTCCCAGAGGATGTCGGGCAATTGGAACGTCAAAAGTTCAAGCAAAAATGCAATGCATTCCTACCCTAATACTCTACTTCTTGCATTTTGATACGTTTTTATCTATTTATCTATTTATTAATTTTTTTTTCTTTTTTAATAAGTGATATCTCTTCTTTCTGTATTTCTCATTACTCCCTCTTCCTTCTTCCTAATGAACACTATATTCTTTGGAAGCTTGAATTTCAAGTCAGTGGGACCTGTGGGCTTGTTCCATATGAGTAGGTTTCATTTGCTTAGTAATAATAATGATATTAATATAATAACAATAATAATAAACACACTGGGCATATGTCTTTTACAATAATATATAATATGAATATATATATATATATATATATATATATATATATATATATATATATATATATATATATATATATATATATATATATATCTACTGGCCATTTTTACCAGACACGTATGTAATTGTAATAACAATGCCCTCCCCTCGTGGTCACGTCAGTAACGTGCTCTCTCTATCTGATACTCTGGATGTTAGATCGAATCCTGCACCGGACATCAGAATTTCTTTGTATTTTTGCATTTGGATCTAAGGCTTTATAGTGACAAGCGTATCCAAAAAGTGTTAAGAATTCGAGAAGTTAAGAGGCTTCGTTTTCTCGATTGCATAACCTTCACTGTTTCAAAAGTTGCGTCTATCATTCTCTTTCATTTTTTCTGCAGGATTGTGCCAAGTGAGAGAAGTGTTAGGATGGCCCCTAAAGTTGTCATTCTCATGAGATACTGCTGCTGTACTGAACGGTATATGACTTTCATGTTACTTGGACTCTTGGGCGTCCTCCTTCAGAGGTTGATGGTTAACGTGAAATCCAAACTTTTTCCCGTCATAACAACAAACCTTGATAAAGTAACATGACAATATTGCAAGTGATATTCATATCAAAATACCGAGAGGGAGTAAGAGGAAGATGGGAAATTCGTATGGTGAGGAAAATTCTTTCAAATCAACATATTTTAAGAAGAAAAGTACATCTTAAAATATGTAGTTGTTGTTCAGGCGATGAGAAGTAAAGCAAACACTAATATTACAGAGGTCCAACATTTATTCCATAGTACATACATTTGTGACTTATTTCCTATAGAACAAAGCAGCACGATTTGTTTTTCTATGAGAATTCAGTCTGCTATATGTAAATAGATTATATATATTTATTTGTATTTATAGTTGCAAATTCATTCTTATTTTGGTCAAGCAGAATACCACAGGGCAAAAAAATATTAACTCAACAGGACATGATAATATTTCTGGTGTCATAAATTCTCACCGAGATCCAGAGGGTTCAGTGCAGACGACTCTCCGGATCTGGGTCTCTGCATTCTACCAGAGAGAGAGAGAGAGAGAGAGAGAGAGAGAGAGAGAGAGAGAGAGAGAGAGAGAGAGAGAGGGATGAGGGGCTGGGCTGGAGGGACAAGTAGGGAGGGAAAGAGAAGGTCAAGACTTAATACTTTTCTAAGTTTTATTCTTGTCCTGTACAAGGACAAGGGGTCATTATAATAGCGCCACGTTTTATTTTTGGATTCAGTGGCGCATTTGACAAATTTTGATCTGAGGATTCAACGATGACTCATTTTTCTGGACACTAACTGCGTATTTTTCCTCAAGTTTTCATTATTGTGACTGTGAAGGTTCTTTCTTTTTGTTTCAGCATTTTCATTTATGTCAAAATCACGGACACTGCAGAAGCAGATCAATATTCTCACAGATATTAAAAGAAATATTATATTCTCCCAAATAACACCGAAAATAATTTTGCAGTAACGAAATGATGATACACAGTATAGTCAGTTATTTTTTTGGAACTTACGATGAATATCCACAGCCGATATCATTGAAACCATCAGTTGGTGAGTCACATGAGTCTCGGCCAATAACGACTATATTCCATGACATCAGATGCAGATATTTACCGTCAGCTCTAAAAAAAGGAATCCACTCGTAATAACCCCTTGCATGAATGAATGAATAAATGAATGAATGAATGGCACATTAGCGGAGCAACCCGACCAAGGATGAGTTACAGAGATTAAAAAAATCTACACAAGTTGTGGTGTTCATCCATAATTTTTCCATTTGCAACCAAAAAGAAAAATACTGTTTGAGAAGCCCTCTCTCCCAAATGCATACAGCACACATCAATACTTTTGTTTTCCATGTTTCTCTACCACTGCATATGTCGACATCCTTAGATTTAATTAAACAGAAATTACAGCTGAAATGGAACAGTAGATAAGTCGTAAATTATATATATTTATTTAATATATATAAAAAGCACATGATTTTTTCATTGCTAGTCTTGAGAGTTTGAACACGATTTAATTGTTTTGTTTCGAGTGTTTTATCAGAATGACAAGCATGCACACGCACGCACGCACACACACGCACACACACATGGACACATCAGCATACATTCTTTTTTTGGAGTTTTTGCTTTGACTCTCACTATAATGTTTTCCAAACACACATATATCTTATAATTTATAGTAAACACTAAACGGAGAGGAAATGGGCTTCTTTATTTATCTTAAATGCCTGACATATTTGTAACATTAGACGTTTTTTCTCCTGCCTCGAATTCTCTTCATTTGTGGGGCCAGTCGAGGTCATTGAAAATACTTCCTTTCATTTTCGTCTGATCTTTTGTCTTCACTGAACTGATTCAATCGATTTATATTCATAGAATCTATTACTTACGACGGCAAAAGTTGAAATGAACTATCTATTTTTTCATCGTCAAATATCTGAAGGAACAGATACTATTCATTTTTTGTTGGTGTCGGCGCTCACAATTAATGAGAATCTGGACACAGAGTAAACTCATCATCAATACAAATCATTTTTGGACACAATCAGTTTTACTCAAGAAGTGGGATAGCGTCTTTATATCGGGCGTTGGGAGTGTGTCTACACATCTGGTGGGTACGGGCACTGTCTGCCTTCACACGGGCATGAGAAAAGATGATCTTCACTTGAAACACACTGTAACAAAACAATCATCTTATACAGAGCGTTGTTGTGAGGGCATTGTTCGCGGCACCTGCGCACAACCATCCTCGCACTCGGGTTTTCTCTCGATCTGAATACTTTGTTAGTGTGTATTCATGGCTGCCGGTGAAGGATGTATCATAACTCCGACACGACAAACTCCACGTAATTGGCAGCAAAAATTTCAGAGAGTGGCAGGGTCGGGGCGCGCGTCGGAAGTCGTGCGCTCAGAACTCACGACCGCCGGCCACTGGGGCAATACCAAGCCAACCCCTTGCCCACTAGCAGGGTTCAAGAATAGGTCAACACCCAACACAATATCGCCCTAAACTACACCTACGCCTAAAGGTCCTTGCAGCCTTGAGGCTCACTTTTTATTTCCCAAAAAAGGAGAGAGGAAAAAAATTGGAGCATGGGGCTGCCATAAATAAATCTTCATAAAGTCCGGATTAGGGATGACTCTTTAAAACTCGAAGATCACCCATAGCATTTCAATGGGTCTGCCCCTCTGTTGCGATCGCCCTTGTCTATGCCAGGATCAATAGGCTGCTGTGCAACTATTCCCGCCGTTTGTGCTGCTGCTGCTGCTGCTGCTGCTTGCTGGGTCCACCAGAGGTCGCTGCTGCTTTGGGTCGCCTCGGAATGGCAATGAAGTCTTCGCCCCTTCTGACCACCCGTAGGGGGACAAAAAAAAAAGCTTCTTGCTTCATGGCGGTGAAGAGGCTGAGGAAACAGCCCCCGAGATCACGTCGAAGGGAACAGAGCAGCGAGAAGTGTGTTGGTGTTGCAGCAGCCGGCAGGCAACCAGGGCTTCGTCCTCCAGACGAAGACGACGACGACAACAATGACACTGCCAGGTGAGAAGGTGCTCCTTCGTCTGTGTACATCATATCATACAACACCATTATACGCTATTCACATGCATCTTGATGCGGCAGATGACAGCGGCTTAAGCTGAGCAGTTGAACAGCAGCGATTTGTTGAAGTAAACAGGCGGAGCATCTGAAAGGAAATTAAAATCAGTGTCAAGTACCGTTATTCGCTACAGCGGTGTGTCAATGACAATCATACAAGGACACAGTTTTTTACTTTTTCTATTTTTAGGGAGAAGCACCTGAAAAAAATAAAAGGTTTTGTAGACTAAAGCGTTAAAGAAAATGCCAATCATAAGAGGACAGAGTTAATTAAGGAGTATGTTTTTTCTTTTTGTTAGTTGTTGCATTCTTATGAATATACAACATCTGAGAAGAAGAATTTCCTTATAATGAAGAAATGTATACAATACAAATCATACAAGAGCAAAATAATGGATGCTCCTCTTTCTCTTTGGGTGGGGGTGGTGCTGCCGAGGAGTCCTGTTCTTTTTTTATTATTGCAGACTTAAGAATATACAATGGCAGCACCAGCACCAGAAGCAGCTCAGAGAAAGAGAGAAGAATTTCATTAGGGCGACTTAAATATGTAAATTCTATGCTAAACTCGCTGTTACAATATACATTGGTTCGGTTCCGGGACTGATCTCGTCAATCAATAGCTGTTCAAGAAATGATTTCGGGGCTTTGATCCCAGTCGTTGTGTACGATGCAAGATGTCTCTTTTTTGTTGGGCGCCTGTTTCATCACGAGGGTGGGGGAGGGGGGAAGGAAGAGAAAGATTTTGTTTTGTTCTGTCAATCGTTCTTTTGAGAAAGAACGAGAAAGTAAGAGTTTTCTTTCTGAGAACCCTCATCATTTCCTCTCCTTTTAGAGAGAGAGAGAGAGAGAGAGAGAGAGAGAGAGAGAGAGAGAGAGAGAGAGAGAGGGGGAGTTTGTGTGCCCGCAGAACATTCTCGTCATCAGCATTCAGTCTTACCTCTTGCCGCAGCCTTTAACCAAGACACCAAAATCCTAGATAAAGATTTATGGGTCTCTACTCCAAAAATGGTAGCCGTGAGGAAGTTGTATCTCTCTCTCTCTCTCTCTCTCTCTCTCTCTCTCTCTCTCTCTCTCTCTCTCTCTCTCATCACCACCACTTCTTAAAACCGCTATTGATAACTCTGGCAATCATAAGTATATTTAATAATAATAACACTAATAATAATAATAATAACAACTTCCATATCAAATGTGTTTACCCAGTCAGAAATGAATTTTTTTATGAAGAGTATTTAGATGGGCCGTATTTATATTCCCTTCCGCCGATGAAAGAATGGTTCTGTTATTTATGTTTTTATTAAAATTATATAAATGCTTCAAAAGAAAGTAAATCTTCAGTAAGGATATAAAACTCACAATTATGTGCTTGCGGTGCACAGCAAGTGTTTGAAATCAAAATGACACAGTTGTATCAGTGTCAATTTAGATATTTATATTAAATCACAAATATCCAATGGTAGATTTTATTTCTCAATTATTAGTAAAGAGCTTGTTGGCGCGCGCTACGCGCTCTGGAACCCGGCGCTGCTGTCTCCCCTACCCTCCCAGTCTCCTACCTACCTTGTCCCCATCCGGTCCCCTACCTACCTTG
>NC_089755.1:22575176-22577676 GCF_040412425.1 Macrobrachium rosenbergii
TGACAGTTGCGCATAATTAGCAACCTGTTTAGTAAATGGGGTTATTTTGGGGATTATATCAAACGGTAGTTTTGCAATGTTACTATTAGTAAGTTATAGGGTAATGGTATGTAAGGTAACGTAGATTAGGTTTTATATGTATAGCAAAAATGCTATGCATTTTGCGTAATTACCAATTTATCAAATGTATATATGTATGTATGTATGCATGAGAGAGAGAGAAAGAGAGAGAGAGAGAGACAGAAAGAGAGAGACTACCTTTAATTATGGCAGAGATCACAATCTCCGGCGATGACAGAGGGAGTTTGGTGGCAACAGAGGATAGAGAGAGAGAGAGAGAGAGAGAGAGAGAGAGAGAGAGAGAGAGAGAGAGAGAGAGAGAGCCAACTCATAAACATCAAAGTCGAAAGGGAGAAGGAATGATAAAGTTGGAGCTGATATATCTGCGATCACAACTCCGGGGACAGCGATCATAACTCCAACACCTGATGGATTATATCGGGCCGCTGCCATATCCTCCACTTCAAACGTTATACAGGGAGGGGCTCACAGCAGAAAGCACCCCAACCCCCCCTCCACAAAATCCCTCTAGCTCCCCTCTCAATCGCCAACCCACCCCCACCCCCACCCCTACCCCTACCCCTACCCATACCCCTACCTCATCCTAAAAAAAGCATGTACATATACACGCACCCTTCAGCCATCTACCTCTGACCTTTCTTCTTCTTTCTTCTTCTTCTTCTTCGTTTAAAAAGAAGACCTGTATCTATCTCTGACACGCTCTTTCTTTTAGCACCTCAGTGGCACACAAGATATCTCGATTTGTTGTGTGTGTGAGAGAGAGAGAGAGAGAGAGAGAGAGAGAGAGAGAGAGAGAGAGAGAGAGAGAGAGAGAAATGGCTGAAATTTCATCGTAACGGAACTATGAAAAAAAAAAAGCTGTTCCTTGATTGGAAAGAAACACAAATGAAGACAAAGATAAACACATAAGCTCTGTCCATGTCAGAAGACAGATCTTTACACCAAATATCAACACAACCATATCATATCTCTAGGTATAAACTTTACCATAGTTCCAACAAGAAGCCGTAACGCTCCTCCTCCTCCTCCTCCTCCAGCACAGTAGGAAGGAGGAAGGGCTCCACAGGAGCACCAGCAGTCAGAGAAACGGAATCATAAATCTCTGATATCATCTGGAGACAGGAAGGCAGGTGTTGAGACCCCGGGAGTCGCAGAATGAAATGAGCTGAGGCCACCGACAACATCTTAATGACATTTAGCCACAATATATGAGTAGGATCTGTCAGCGCGCTCACGGAAATCTCCATCAAACGTTCGCTGTTGTTGACATTGGTCGTCAGCCATTTAAAAGTCGTTGGGAGGTGGTTGACAGGCGGGGGTACTGAGAGAGAGAGAGAGGGGAGAGAGAGAGAGAGAGAGACGATCACGGCGAGATGGTGTCACTCTGTTAATCTGTGCGAAAAGGTTATCTCATTGACGTCGGGGTAAATCACAGCGTCTTTCTTTTGACGGCAGACGTAATAATAATTCAGTCATGTTTATTTCTCAGATTATTCGCATTGTCGTGTTGCTCTTATTAAACGTGAGTTTTGTGTGGGAAGAAAATTATGGTGACATTCAGGAAACGCCGTTTTTAGTTTCATTCTTGCTGTAAATTGCCTGATGGAGGAGAAGATGTGCGATAAACTACCAAGAGGCGGAGGAGGAATCTTGACAAAAGTTTATTGGTCGGGCTGTGGAGATAAAATCCCCGTCATTGGAAGGGAGGAAGAGCGGTGTCTCGAAAACCTTACGGAATCATCATCCTACGACTTGGGAGGCGAAGAATTCTAGCCAGAGGAGGCGGAGGAGGAGGAGGAGGGCATTTCTGAATGCTTTTGTTTTCACAGCTGCTTAATGCTCGCTCAGTATCTCCAGAGACATCTACTGGCTAGTTCGATCCAACATATGCGGGGGATTGACAGAGTTCTTTAAGACCACTGCCAGTGGCAACGTAAATAGAAATATTGAAGGCAGCTCAAAACTAGCTTCAAAATGTACAACATGCGTCACAAACTTATTTGAATCGATTTCCATAGCAGTTCCGCTCTCCCTCACTTTTCTCTGCCTTCACCCAGTGTATTTGTGTGTGTCCGTCACTGTGTGTGTCAGTCACGCAGAGAAGTGCATAGGGAAATAGAATAGTAAAAAGTGAAGTCGGAAAAAATTGCAACCAGGGGCGGGTACAGATATAGGGGGCCGGGGTTGAGGGTGACGCGTCTTATCCATCAAAATGCCAGGGGGCAAACGAAACCCGCCACCGTCACCAGCAGTCATTAAGCAAACACTCGCATTTTTGCTTCGCTTATCATCGCACTTTACGGCTGCCGTGGAGTTCCCTTAACCTCGGAATGATTACCCACCTTCTTAATTAAATGCCTGGAAATGAATGCCGTTCGATTGTATCTCTGTCGCTCTCTGTGAATAATTCCGTCCTCTT
>NC_089755.1:22582676-22590176 GCF_040412425.1 Macrobrachium rosenbergii
AACTTTCTCATGTCATCAGTATGTAGTTGCTATTCAACAGCTGTAATGATAATTTCCTAGGGCTCCATAATAGCAATAACACCATTGTAATTAAAAATTATTAAACGAGTAATATTTCACTGACGTGAAAATATCAAGAGGGTTTCATTAGTAGTCTGGGAGAAGTAAGAATTCCCCCCTTTTTTTTAACTTATTTTCTTCTGAAGGTGTAACATTCTAACGATTACACACACAAACATACAGGACTGATTGCATAAATCCAATTATTCATCGGCTAACTGCACTGGAGTCGTTATTTTTTCAATTTTATTGAATCAGTGACGTTCCTTAGACCAGACAGACAGACTCGAGAATAAGGATTCCAGTGACTGCTGATGAGGACTTTGCATATATGGAAATTTCAGCGAACAATTGTATATGACCATCAGTTTATTCATACGATGACTGCAGCAGTTTTTTTTTTTTGTGTAGACCACAAAGCCAGGCAGACACACACACACACACATGCACACGGAGAAAGAAAGGAACAAGTGAGTAAAGACTTATGTCACCAGTAAAGGAAACCGTTTGGAAATATCGAATTTTCAATAATCTTGTTTGAAGCCCAATTACGGCTCATACATCAAATGGCGCCGTCTAACTTGACCTATTGCTTCAAATACGCATTAATAGTTCGCTCCTTTCAACTCACGCTATCAATAAACGTTAATGGTAAACATAAGAATTTTCATACAGCAGAAATACAAAAGCAAAATTCTGCTTGTAATGCTTTACCCTGAAAGGGATCCATCGGATTACAAATCGTCATTAATTAACGTAACAGAGCGTGAGAAAATAAAAAAAAATCAGATAGAAAAAAGAAAAAGAATAAATAAGTAAAAATGCGTCCTTCATAATATTACATGAACTGTGCTTTCGACTTTCTGAAAATGTCAGATAAAACTCACCAAAATGTAATGCGACAATAAGTTATGGACTCGTGATAAAAGGGAATGAATGATGGCCCCGAAAAATAACAGCGGCTGTTGGAACATATTGGGAGCCAAATTCTAAACCCATATTTAATAAGCTCCATGTTCTGTTGTTTGTGTTTTATGTTGTTGTTGTTGTGTGCGTTTTGTTCTTGTGTTCATTCGTTATGTTTTATATCATTCAATTTTTATTACTTCTATGGCTTTGTGTGGTATTTTTTTAATTGTCGGTGCTTTTAGAAGTTGTTCACTTATTAATGCAGGATCTACAGTGAGCAAAAACCTTTTTCTGTATGTCACTGAGAAACCTGATTTTAGTTTTGTTTAACTTATATCTACTTTTCACTTTCTCAAGCCATGTGTTTCTTTAGCTAATCCTTCGTGACAAAGTAGCTTACTATTGCCGCGTTTTCTGCTTGCTGGAGGCTTCTAAGCTTTTTCTGAGCAATAGCGATATCTCTGGTCAGTGACCACTGATGAAAATTTCACAAAATTGGTCTTTTCAATCTAAGCAATTCCTGAAATCGTTCACAAACATCTTACACCTGATGGAAATTTCAGGCAAATACAGACCCTGCATTTTCGTTACAATAAATACTCATAAAACCCATTTCTTTTATTCGGTACAATAAAACTGGCATATACAATCGCCGCAAAGCCTTAACAGGTAGATATAAATATCACATCTGTAAGAACATGAAAATTGGACCGTCATTGCCTCTTTACGCAAGCTCTTTTGAGCTGTTTTCTTCCGACATGAGCCCTCCAAAGAGGCTGGACAGGTCAAGTTATAAGTTCACGAACAGTTTGTAGACTCACTCTCCAAAGTGAATCAACAACAACATACCAAGAATCTCTCTCTCTCTCTCTCTCTCTCTCTCTCTCTCTCTCTCTCTCTCTCTCTCCTGGGCCCTTTCTGTTTTTGTCGAAAGCCAAAAGGAATGAGTGCAAAACCGAATCCCGAGATCGCCATCGCCGAGCTGACAATTAGGGGGGAGCCGCCGAGCTGGTCCTGCCCAATAATCCACATATATGTCCGCAGTAAACGAAACAAGTGGGAGTTTTAAGACCTTCTGAAGCTGGATTTTATGTGCGTCTTACAGCTCCACCGGATAATGTGCCCCGGTGGGGAGATGGGTGAGGGGGAGGAGGGGGGGATAAGATGGGAAGGAGGCAAAGGGAGGGGGGTTGTTGGATCTACTGCGTTGGGGCTTCTATCCCCTTGTCTATCAACATTTTCTCTCTCTCACTGCGTCCGTCTCTCTCTCTCTCTCTCTCTCTCTCTCTCTCTCTCTCTCTCTCTCTCCTTATTTTTAAATCTTACGGGGCCGATCTTACAGTTTAAACAAAGTGATTTCCCCAACCAGCCCATCTACCTTTCGCTTATCAATCTCTTTCTTCTTTTTTCTGGGAACTTTGGAAAATTTAGAAAGAAGAGAAGCGTAAAAAAAATTATTTAAAAAGAAGCATTTTAAAACTAAAAAGTGGTAAATAGAAAATGCTTCTTTGTCTTGTTGGAGGATCAATGAAATAGTCAAATCATACATAAAAGAAAAAATTTGTAAGAAAGTATAGATAAAAATGAAGTGCTAAAAGGAAACCCTAAAAGTAAAATAGAAAATATATCTACTGTGCTCGTATCCTCTATCATTCAACTTTCGTAACCTGATACTTAGCGAGTGTCCGAAGGCAGGGAGCCATAAATTAGCAAGACGAATGAAATTCTTCCCGCAGTCGGCTGAATTCATTTCTGTGGTAATACTGCTTGGATATTCTGAAGAGACCAGCGACAGACCAAACATCGATCGGGTTGGGCGATGGGGAGAGCTTAAACGCAATAGGGCCTGCTTGCTGCAATACCCGATGTGCCCTATTGATCGAAGTAGGGAATTGGGTATGTGGTTGTGTGTCGACTGGGGTGGGCGGTACCGTTGGTGAGAATCAGGAGGTTAACACACTCTGAGCCATCCTCTAATATATATTTATATATATATATATATATATATATATATATATATATATATATATATATATATATAAATTATATATATATATATATATATATATATATATATATATATATATGTAGATATATATATATATATATATATATATATATATATATATATATATATATATATATATATATATATATATATATATATATATATATATATATATATATATATATATATATATAGAGAGAGAGAGAGAGAGAGAGAGAGAGAGAGAGAGAGAGAGAGATAACCATAATGCAATATAGTTATTAATGTAACTTCTTACTGTCGATTACTACTCGCGTTCCTTACCGTGGCGTGAAGCAAGAGTGAAAAGCGCGGGGCGCAGAATGAGAAATCCCTTCCTGTTGAGCCATTATGGATGGGGCGTAATGAGAGCGCGTTACTCGGCGCAAGTGAGATTAATTCACAACTTTACTTCAAATTAAGAGCATTATATCACGTTCCGAGAAGAGTGGACTTGTGTTTACTGACGAATAAAGTGGCATTAACAAGGGTCTACTCTAAGTCGAGACGGGACGAGTCGTGGCATCCTCAAAACGGGCCTTACGCAGCGACGGGGCACAGGTGAAAACGGCCTGGCTTGCAGGTGATGCCCTCTTTAACGACCTTACCATAAAATCACCACCTCTCGCAGAACTACCTTCAGCCCCCATGATACTACACTCCTCCTCCCCCTCCTCCTCTTCTTCCTCCTCCTCCTCCTCCTCCTCGGCCAACCCGCCGTTGCGGTTTTTCGGTCTTGCAAGGGCGCCGGAATAACGAAGACAGAGTCCTTGGTGCTAAAAGTCGATAAGAGGCCTGGGGTCCAGCGGGAGGGGTTGTTGCTCATTTGAGCTTTTGATGATATCCTTTGCTCTCATTTATTTATCTATTAATTTACCTATAAACCTTAATCATTCCTTCATCATTTTTGATCGACATGAAATTTCTTGATCATTTCATTCATTTAACTGCTGTTGTTTGTGCACTAGTTTCCCTCGATGAGATGTACAACGGGGTTCCGGCAGTTTGGGGCCGTTCACATTTCATCGAAATCCAGTCTTTGAGATTTGAAAAGTCGATTTAAATGTGGTCTCACACAAAGTATTAAGCATTCTCTCTCTCTCTCTCTCTCTCTCTCTCTCTCTCTCTCTCTCTCTCTCTCTCTCTCTCTCTCTCTCCGCAAGTCATTGTTAACCCAGTATTGATTAGGAGCGCCATTATACTGCTAAGCAGTAGTTGTTAATATTTTTGATTAGGTACTAAAGATCCCAGACTATAAAACCCGATCATTCGCCAGTCCATTTATTTGGCACCGAACATTCACAAAAATTCGGGGCCTTCAATTAAAAGGGAAGATACCACACTAATCCCCCATTTTATACATCATTACAGAAGACGTAAAGAATAAAAAGAAGCAATAATTCTGGGCTGATTTTTGGATAGCAGTTCATCAACGGAGACGAGGAGACTCTCCAAAACTAAATGTCTGTGTTTCACTTTATCTCTTCTTGATTTACAGCCCAGCATTACCACATAAATGGCACTTTACGGCATTCCACATTTGGTCCCTTTTAAAGTCTGGTTCAGAATAAAAAAATAAAAAAAATCATAAAAAATGGATTGACGTTGACTTGATCGTCAAATTAGTTCGATCTGCGCAATGCTGTTTACATGGAAATAAAAATTTAAAAATGGAAAACGACAGGCGGCAGAAAATGGTGACCAAATGTAGTAAGAATGTTCATCCATATTTGTTTTATCAGAGGTGGGTATAATGATTCTTAGCCAAACAGCGCCATAAAATATCCACCAGCGAGAGAGAGAGAGAGAGAGAGAGAGAGAGAGAGAGAGAGAGAGAGAGAGAGAGAAAAGGACCTAGCGAGGCGAAATAGGGAAGTGTTAACCATTCTGGTACAGCTATCGGAAGACAAAACGACATCAACGTCCGCGGGAAAATATCTTCCCGGACTCGGCCACTCAAGTGCCAATTGCAGCCAAAGCCCAACTTTAGGACGGAATAAATCAGACGAAATGTGAACGCGTGAATGACATTAAGTGAGAACCCATACGCCTTATCTCGACTCGCATCGTTGGGGCTTTCAACAGTCGCAACGGCAGTGCAAGATAGCCATCGGTGCTAGCCATGGTCAAAGGGCGGTGTGGATAGCCAGCACCCCCCACCACCCTACCAGCACCCAAAGAACCCCCTTCGCCACTATCTTCGCCCCTCCTATCAACCCCTCCCACATTCATTCCTCCTCCTCCTCCTCCTCCTCCTCCTCCTCCTCCTCCTCCTCCTCCTCCTCCTCCTCCTCCTCCTCCTCCTCCTCCTTCCTTTGCAACATTTTGATGATCCGATTACAATCCCATTCCTCCCGACCTGGAAATACACTTTATCAAAACAGACCATCACCCTCCCGGAGCCGTCCTCAGGCTTAATCAATAACACCCACAGGTAAAGGCTGAGCCAAGTCAGTCTGACAAACACTGGCTGACAAGGAATAGCAGAACTAACGGAGAAGTATCAGTTGCAACCGAAATATTCCTTTTATTTACTTAACGAATACTTAGTTCGAGTTACCCTTCTGTGGTATGGTCTTTGTTAGAGACTGTAAGAGTTGATTCGTTTTTTATTCGACTGCGAGTTTGACTAATTCGTGTTAAAACGGTTTTTTTTTTTTATTTGAATCTCATTATTGTATAAACCAATAGTATTTATCACCAACACTTCAAAAGGGTCGAGGCAATGACAATTCAACACTTCAAATGAATTTCCTTCATAATTCAACACCTACAGTGAAATTTCTTCATAACAAACAAAAATTTCCTAGAAATAATGTCAAAAATTACAAAATTATGATGAAGTACACTTATATATTACACAATTTCAGACTAAGCACGATCATGAAGAGGTAAATATCCCCTAAAATTTCCCCTTATAATTGAAGCCCTCAGATACTGGGGAGTTCCAGGCTAATTTCATTTTCGTAATGCAAGATTATTAATGAAGGCTCTTCACTCAGTATAAAATTTTCAGTGAAAATCCCTCATACATTAAATATTTCCCACGAAATCCACTCGTTGATGCAATCAACTCCCTCTTTCAATAATAAATTTCAGGCGAAATCCCTTAATTCATTAAAAAAATTTTCACTTAAATCCAATGCATAAACTATATTAAAAATGGCCGACGAAGTCTACTCGCTTTATTGGGTGAAATCCCAAATTCATTGCAAAATTTCCAATGACATCCTCTTGTAAATTAAACATTTCCGATTCATTTTTCTCAAATAAACGGTAAAATCCCTCGTCCTACACAGAATTTACGGTGAATGTTTTAATACTAAATTTTTTACGAAGTCCCCTTCATGCCACTGAAAATTCCAGAGAAATCAACTCGTTTAACATCACATTCTCATGTGAAAACCTCTTATTAACCAACTTCCTTCCACCTGCCCTCCCCCTTTCACTTCTCCCAGTTGGCCCCCCCCCCTTTTTTTTCTATCTTTCTCGGGTCATTTTGGGAGAGGCATCGAAAAATATAAAAGGTGCGATTGAGTGTCCGAAAAGAGCGGTTTTATCATCGGTCTTTCTCGTTTCCCGAAACCCTTATCCGGCTTTAATGCCCACGAGTGTCTTTATGTGTTTTGAGTGTGTGTGTGTGTGTGTGTTGCGTCTCGGTGGCTACAGGTAGGGATACCAGGATTTTAAAAATACCACATGAATGTTGCCGTGCATGTTCTTGTCTTTGAGCGTGCGCGTTAGCGTTAACGGGCAAAAAAAAAAATAATAATAAAAAATGAGTAAAAGATCAGTGAAAATCAGCAGCAAGAAAAGAAAAACCGTACGTTAACAGGAAAACTAAAGAAGATAAAGAAGGACGAAAAAGCAATACCAAACATAAAGATGAACTCCACAGCAAAACAATACCATTAATTAAAAGAAGTGAGTCTACAGTGAACGTAGCCTCACGTGTCGGTATGGGTATGTCTTCCACGGTTCTAGTAACTTGCTGCAGGAATAGATGAATGTCCGAGTTATTGCTTCCACGGTTTTATTACTTCGCTGATGGAATAGATGAATGACCGAGATACTTTATACTGCCGCAAAAATTAAGTCACTGACACTTTCAGATGCTGTTCAACGCCGTGACTTTCCTCTTGCAACTCCATAGAAAAATTCAATCGATCATTAGCCAGATAATAAGCTACTAATAACTTAGAAAGGTTGCCTGTGAGATTATATATATATATATATATATATATATATATATATATATATATAATAATCTATATATATATATACTATATATATATATATATATATATATATATATATATATATATATATATATATATATATATATATATATATATATATAATTAATAGTTTAAATCTTTTCCGGTACACGGTTTGAGTTTCTGCGATTTTAGCTATTATTCTATTATTGTCATTATTAGCAGCTACCATTTCTACAGTTACTGCAAAAACTGTTGAACTGCTTGTACACAGTAGAGGATAACTGA
>NC_089755.1:22597676-22602676 GCF_040412425.1 Macrobrachium rosenbergii
TTCACCTATTGCATATAGCTGGCAATTAACTACTTTCCGCCGTGGATAGTCACTGTTGTTGCAATGCCAGTCTACAGAAACCAGTCACTGATTTCATCAATCAGTCGGCCTCCTCTTCCAAAGTGTACTTCCTTTTCTGACCATCTTCCCCTAATTCATCAGCACACTTAAACTTCACCAGGGTACAGAGTTTCAATTTTTTTACACTAATTTGTCACTCTAAATCATTCTACGATATAATTAGTAAACAATGCTTAAATAGCCATTATTTTGACAAATATGACCACCTTGTAATTCATCAGTATTTTAAATCAAGTTGAGCCATCTGAGTACAGCTTTAAAAATTCTCTCTTAATCCGGAAAATCAACTTGCAAAATATTTTTATCGTACCTCCAGTTCTAAAGCTCACTTTAGGGACCTCCTTTGAAACTATAAGTAATCAAGTCATTATTAAAACCAACCAAGCTGCAACCTAATTGGAAAAGCAAAATGCTACGAGAAAAAAGGCCTCTATGAAGAAAGCAGCCCAGTACGGTAAAAGAAATGCAGAAGAAAAGTATAAATTATGAAAGGAAAATATCTGTCAAAAACATAAGGGATCATGTCAACAAGAAACATAAGGGACCATCAATAAGTCATCAACTTATGAAAGTGGGACTCATGTCAGCCCCAAGACTCGAGACTCAAGTCCTCCTTACCTTTTTCTCTCACCCACTGCTTCTCCTCGTGCCTTACACTTTCGGCCGCCACCTTCAGGAGGTTCTGGATGTTGCCGAGCAGGTTTTCTAAAGAGGAGAGAGGTGGATGAGGCCCTGTGGGAGTTACCTCGCCTCCGCCCATGCTCAGCCCAGCTAACCCACTCAAGCCTGTGCCGGACAAAGTTCTTCAAGATTTAATTTTGCTTTTGTTTTTTCGAACTTAAGTTCAAAGGTATTGTTTAAGTGTTTGATAAAGTGTCCTTTTAAATGAGTATTCGAGCATGGATAACTAATCACTGAAATTGGCAAGTGTATGCGTACAGAGTTTACATGCTCACGCATTATATTTAAATAAAGTTTGTATGTGTAGTGTATAAACAAATATATATATATATATATATATATATATATATATATATATATATATATATATATATATATATATATATATATATATATATATATATATATATATATATAGAGAGAGATATATATATATAGAGAGAGAGAGAGAGAGAGAGAGAGAGAGAGAGAGAGAGAGAGAAAGCTACATCCATGTATACAGACTTGACATATAACTAAAAGTATTCACTTAAGCGTATTCATTAATGATAAAAGTGAAGAACATCCACAGTAAGAGAGAATGCGGGGCTGGAAGTCCGAGGCCCGTTCCACGTACCAGCAGGAAGTCGGTCTTCCCCAGCAGGCAAAAGAGCAGAGCTTTGTGAGGTGGTGGGCGTGGCGGCCACGCTGCTACTGCCGCTGCTGCTACTGCTAATGCTTCCCAGGAGGAGGCTGCTGACGCCCTCGCCTAACACGCCCATGGCCCCTCCCGAACTGCTGGTAATGATGCTGCTTGTAGTGCTGTTGTTATTGTTGTTGTTGTTGTTGGCGGATGAGGTTAGAATGTTGTTGTTGTTGTTAAAGTGCAAAGAAGGGCGATCTTGGTAGTCGAAGTCGTCCCTGTCGCTCAGATCTGTGGAAGAAGAAGAAGAAGAAGACTGTTTTGAATTCCAGTCAGCTTTGTCAGCGATGTCACTCCGCTCTACTCAATGGTTATGGGTTCCCAGATTAAACAAATTGGTTCCATATATGACTGTGCTTTGAATTCCTTTACTGGTTTATCTAAAGATTTTTTAATTCCAGTCTGCTTTACATAATACTCTTGAATTCCCAGCATGTGGAAAAAGGCTTGGCACTTTAGCATATCATGAATTCAGAATGGATTTCAGCCTGTTAAGTTGTGAATTGCAGTCGTTTTTCTTAATGCATTTACATTCCCAGAGGACGTAAAGGTCATGAGTGAAATCTGCTTTGAACTCCAGTCGGGCTTACTGAATAGGTTTTGGATTCCAGTTTGCTAAAATTTATGATTTTTTATTCCTAGAAGCAGAGATTCTGTAATGAAACGCGTTCTGAATTTTAGATGGGCTTGCGTAGATTTCTTTGTTGCTGTATCTATGAACTCGCCCGGCAACTTGTGTCACTTATCAATCTGGGATTTTTAAGTTTTCTTTGCCTAAACTTTTGGAGTCCAATTCACCTGGCCCCTAGTGGTCGTGAATACCAGATTGCTCTAACTAATAGCACTGGATTCCAGTCGATTATACTTTATAGTTACGGATTCCAGTTTCCTTAAACAGAGCGTTTCAGTATCAATATGCTTTGCTTGGCATTTTAGTGTGTAGTCCGCTTATTAGTTTTGGATCCAAATTTGGGCACACATGAATCCATTATTATAGTTTCCTTTTACTGAGCGAGGTTAAAAATCTACATTTATCAGCTACACAAAATCCAGAGTGATATTCTTTGTACGTAGGTCTTGGGAGATGTAGTTGCAGCATTTCAATGAAATCATGAATCTAGTCTCACATCTCATCAGCTTTCTTAGAATTTCAGTTGTGAGTAACGACACAAATAATAGTAATAATAAGAATAATAATAATAATAATGATAATTATTATTATTATTATTATTATTATTATTATTATTATTATTATTATTAACTACGTCGAAAAAAAAAATCTATTGTCCACCCAAAAGATCAAAAGATTCTACTTAACAAAAGCATCTTTAATTAAAGCAACAAGGATATCTGGAAGGAGGAGGGTAAGTCACGGTAGGTTTGGAAGGGACGGGAGAGGGGGCTGGGGTCAGCGCAGGGGAGGGGAAGGGAAGGGAAAAACCTCCGGGTGGCGACAAACTGGCCCGTGTTTGGAGCAGTCAAACATCACTTGCCGACCAGAGAACAAAACTCATTACTCTCTGCAAATACAAAACTTCAAACAGCCGAGTTAAAAGACTGGCTGTATGAATGCAGAGAATTATTATTTGACTTGGACTTGTGCAATGCAGTGAAACAGGGCTTAATCAACAGACAAAAGCCCGGTGGACGGACAAACGCCTCTGTTTAGTCTCTCTCTCTCTCTCTCTCTCTCTCTCTCTCTCTCTCTCTCTCTCTCTCTCTCTCCTTGCGTGCCAGGCATTTTCGATTATTTCCGTTAAACTCTTTGATATTCATCATTCTTTACAGGTTAATTTATGAGTGGCGAAGTTGAGGCAACATTGCCTAATTATCTACATCAATGGACCGACTTCCGCACACATTCTCATCTAGTGATCTAATTTAGAGATTGATTCCTTATTTTCGCTTACCGTTTTTGTCGTCTATATCGTCGGCATCAGAGAGGCCGTCGTCTTTGTCGTCGCGGTCGTCCCTGTCGTCCCTGGGCGTCGGGGCGTCGCTGAGGTCGTCGCGGGAGTCGCTCTTGCCGCTCAGGTTGAGGACGTCTGTCTCGCCATATCCTGCGGGGAACATGTTTCATTCCATCTTTAGCTTCAGCTTCAGCTTCGGCGTGCGAGAATAAAGCCAGTCGCCACTACGTGACATCAACAGGGCGACAGTCAATATGTTTAACAGAAAGGAGTAGACTATGCGGTGAAATATATATCATGGGAAAGTTGCTTAAGCATGAGCGAATAAAGCCAGTCGCTCAGACTTGACAGAGATGGGGAAGGGTTTTGGAAAGCAGAACGTGAAAGAAAATGAGTTAAGGGAAGGGGCAAACCAGTCTGCTGTGTTTATGGTCCTTCCTGCAAAAAAAAGGGCCATTTTTTTCAAAGGCTAAAAATAGATTAGGTTAGGTACTGCCAAGTTAGGTCACTTTGGTAGTTTGCCCTTGATAAAGATGTAGTATCATTCATTCAAGCAATTACGTAAAATAATATTCACAAATCTTTGGCATTATATTTTTTTCGAATGAAAAAATTTACATTATTCATTATTTTCTCTGAAATTTTCGAAAGACCATTTTAAGACCTTCGAAAGGTTACATGAGGTAGCAACTACACATTAAGACTAGCAAATGTACTTGAGATGTAGTCATTCGCTTTTGACCGATCTGTTTATGGGTCGTTTCATTTTGTACTTTATTTGACCATTTTCGGTTTGCCGAATATGTGTCCGTTTGCAGACAAAATGTTCATGATAAAATATATATATATAAATATATATATATATATATATATATATATATATATATATATATATATATATATATATATATATATATATGTGTGTGTGTGTGTGTGTGTGTGTGTGTGTGTGTCCCCGTACTTACATAGCCATTTATACACGTCAAACTTACAAACATACACATACTGTACAGCTAGATACGGTACGAAAATTTGTTAGTTCATGGTATCATTCTCTTCCTGAACAAACAGCACGATTCGTGAATGAGCTGTTCACGTCCTCAGGTAGTTAATATTCCTGTCGCAGTCACGTTTCCGGACACACCCTCCAGCTTCGTCAAGCAGTCATAGGATTCGGCAAAATCAATCAGCCTTCACTATCACGGTAAAGGACCATTTGTAAACTTGTGTCTACCACCCTTTGTCGGAGTTTTATCAATATGAGACTTACAGTACACTTCTAGTCTTCTTCGTAGACAAGATAATTGTTAAAAGGTGATGCGAGGAATTTTGCATTAAAATAAGTGTTTTTGAATAAGGCGCGTTTCCTTTATCACAAGCTAATAATAAAACTTGTTCAGTGACAAAAAATGACTTGATACGTTTGTTTACATTCGGGAAACAGTGACAATTTATGCTTGCTTTTAAAACAAGAACTGTTACACTTTCTTTTGCGTAATATTGACAACTTTTATTGGCAATCTTTAATTAACTCGTGCTTGATTTTTTTTAGAAATAAATCAATCCACGGAATACCAATTCTTTTTGGGTATCTGGATTTGCTAAATAAATAATCAATCAAAAATTAATTCTATTCTCATTAAATC
>NC_089755.1:22607676-22642676 GCF_040412425.1 Macrobrachium rosenbergii
TATATATATATATATATATATATATATATATATATATATATCATATATATATACTGTAGATACATATACATAAATTATGTATATACATGTATATATATATACATATATATATATATATATATATATATATATATATATATATATATATATATACTGTATATGTATACATATATAGACAATGTAACCTCTAAATTAAAGATGCATATGTTCGCATTAATATCACTGGAGAAAACGTAATAATCTTCCATTTTCCGTTTAAGCAAGAATTGTGAATTCTTTAGGTTTATTGTGTTAAAGTACTAATAGAAATAGGTGATAAATGGGCATTTTTAAATGTGAAGACGGGTAGAAAGTACAACTACGTTTCTTTGCGAAGCCCGACGCTTGGTAAAAAAATTTCCGTTATCAAGGACTAGACTTGCGGAACAATTTCCTCGGCCAAGCAAGAAAAATCCACTTGCCAAACTCTGACCTTAGAAAAACATTTTTTTTCCTATCTCTTCATGTTAGGTGAATAATTCCGCATATGTTTCATATTACCGCATATGAACTCATCTGCTTCATAATGATAAAGTACTTATACCCCATGTTAGAGTTTATTTATAAGCATTAATTGTCTGTCTATGTTTAATTTCATGGATTGATGCTTAATATTTTCTCTGTATATATAATTTTCCCCTCAAACATTTCCTATACTTAAATGACCAAAATTTTCAAATCCTCTTGTAAAGATTTCCATGGCCCTCATTTTGACATCCACAGTGTCTTGTTACACCAAGAACACCATTTCCATATTCATCCCTTTCACAATGACCCACATTTTCAGTGCTCATTTTCATATCTACAAAGACTTTTGGTGATCTTCATTTTCTCATTCAGAAGTCCTGTACTACTATGAACTCTATTTTCTCTTCTACAAACGCTTGAGTACCCCGCATTTTCGCATCCACTAGTCGCACAATCCTTAAGACTCATTTTCACATCCACAAGTGGTACAATCATAAGACCCATTTTCATTTCCATAAGTGGTACAATCCATAAGACTCATTTTCACATCCACAAGTCGTACAATCCATAAAACTCATTTTCACATCCACAAGTCGTACAATCGATAACACTCATTTTCACGTCCACAAGTCATACAGTCCATGTCACTCATTTTCACGTCCATAAGTCGTGCAATCCATGTCACCCATTTTCACATCCACAAGTCACACAATCCATGTCACTCATTTTCACATTTACAAGTCGTACAATCCATGTCACTCATTTTCACATTTACAAGTCGTACAATCCATGTCACTCATTTTCACATCCATATGTAGTACATTCCATAAGACTCATTTTCACATTCATAAGTCGTACAATCCATAAGACTCATTTTCACATCCACAAGTCTTACAGTCCATAAGACTCATTTTCACATCCACAAGTCTTGCAATCCATAAGACTCATTTTCACATTCACAAGTCACACAATCCATGTCACTCATTTTCACATCCATAAGTCGTACAATCCATAAGACTCATTTTCATATTGACAGGTCGTACAATCCATAAGACTCATTTTCACATTTACAAGTCGCACAGTCCAAAAGACTCATTTTCACATCCACAAGTCGTACAATCCATAAGACTCATTTTCACATTCACAAGTCGCACAATCCAAGTCACTCATTTTCACATCCATAAGTCGTACAATCCATAAACTCATTTTCATATTGACAGGTCGTACAATCCAAAAGACTCATTTTCACATCTATAAGTTGTACAATCCATGAGACTCATTTTCACATTCACAAGTCGCACAATCCAAGTCACTCATTTTCATATCCATAAGTCGTACAATCCATAAGACTCATTTTCATACTGACAGGTCGTACAATCCATAAGACTCATTTTAACATCCACAAGTCGTACAATCCATAAGACTTATTTTCACATTCACAAGTCGCACAATCCATGTCACTCATTTTCACACAGTCGTACAATCCATTTTCATAAGTCGTTCAATCCATGTCACATTTTTATTTTCCATGTCACTCATTTTCACATCCGCAAGTTGTACAATCCATGTCACTCACTTTCACATCTGCAAGTTGTACAATCCATGTTACTCATTTTCACATCCACAAAGCCTTCGATATCCTTTCTTTTCACAACCGAAAGTCATATCCAGAAGCTTCAATAATTGTTATTTTCAAATCTGAAAGTCCTGCAAACATAAGAACCTTTATTTTCTAACCTGTAAAGCCTCGGATAACCCTAATTTTCACAGCCGCAGGTTCTACATTCCCATGACCCTCATTTTAACACCAGCAATCCCTAAATTTCCATGACCCTCACTTTCAAACCCACAAAGCCTTGGAGAACCCTCATTTCCATATCAACAATGTTCTAGACTTCAGTCTTTCATTTTTTCCATCCACAGAGAGAGAGAGAGAGAGAGAGAGAGAGAGAGAGAGAGAGAGAGAGAGAGAGAGAGAGGCGACACAGTCGAGTGGCAAGACTTTCATGACATGCAAACACAAATTTGCTCAGTTGGGTCTCATAAAATAAGAGCTTTGGAGACGACGATAATAATGGTGATAAGCGAATGCGATGCCTGCAATTAACGTTATAATATTACTCATTAACGAAAATAATGGTATCCCCTTCCCCTGAGTGCTGGTGCTGGTGCTGCTGCAGCAGTCTGTCCCTGTTCGATGAATCTCTCTCTCTCTCTCTCTCTCTCTCTCTCTCTCTCTCTCTCTCTCTCTCTCTCAAACACACACAAACACACACACAGACTCATTTTGTTCAGTAAATAGGCTGTCAGGTAAAGTAACAGAAAAAAAGAGAAAAATACATTCTAAGACTCTCTCTCTCTCTCTCTCTCAGGTATACGGAGGCTAAACTGTTTCGCTGATAAACGTAAACTGGCGTTGCAACGTCTGTGATCACTGATTCCGCCGTTATATATTAAATAAAGAGAGTCAGGAAAAGGAAGACTCGGTTCCTCAATAAGGTATTAAGGGGAATAAGAGGGCTGGCTGGTGTGGACCTGTGGACTCTGACAACCAACGAGACGTATTCCCTTGATAAATGTAAGTTCGTAATGTACAACCAAGAGCTCACTTTTCGAGTTACACCCAAAATATGAATGCAAGGGCAGAAAACACCACTGTCACTAACTAAAATAGTGACACGCATTGAAGCTATGCCAAACAGACAGGAAGAGAGGATAGGCAGGGAAAAAAGGATCCGGAGAAACTAATTCAAGATTTTGAACGGCTGATAATCTCTTGATAGAAAAATTAGGGGTTTCAATAAAATACAAAAAATTTTGGGACATTACTTCTTAGAATATTCTGTTTTAATAGAGTTCTTCATTGGTCGGGTGGGTACCGTTCTCAGCTAGCACTCTGCTGGCCCCGCGTTCCATTCTCCGACCGGCCTATGAAGAATTAGAGGAATTTATTTCTGGTGATAGAAATTCATTTCTCGCTATAATGTGGTTCGGATTCCACAATAAGCTGTAGGTCCCGTTGCTAGGTAACCAATTGGTTCTTAACCACGTAAAATAAATCTAATCCTTCTGGCCAGCCCTAGGAGAGCTGTTAATCAGCTCAGTGGTCTGGTTAAACTAAGGTATACTTAAGTTTCTGTTTTAATATTTGTGCTGAACGTTATGCTTAATGGTCATATTAAAAGTGCTTGAAGGCACTACTGTACTTTTATAGATATTGCACTTAGTTTTAGTTAATACTTATGGATAAGTGTGCTTTTATTTACAAATTAAGACATCCTTAGTCCTTTATAATCAGGTATGCTTTTGTTTTACTGTGTTATTTTGATACTATTTGTACATGACTTCTTTTAAACACAGCTTATGTGGTTTATGATAATGTATTTTAATATTCAAGATGAATAATTTTTACTCACTACATTTTACGTAAATACTTTCTAATTTTATGATATTCTTTTATTATTAATGAATTTTAATTACTGAAGTTTTAGTCGATTTATTGATTCTTAACAAACTTTTCTATGTATAAGGTAACATATATTTTGAGTAATTGTAAGATGATTTCACTATTGTGATTTTATATTTTATGAATACCCAATGTAAATATTGGAAATAAAGTATTATTATTATTATTATTATTATTATTATTATTATTATTATGAAATACTGCGTAAAGGCCTTAGATTTAATCACTAGCCATTCGGATAGAACAGAAGCTATCATGCGTTCAGAGGGCGCTCAGATCTGGAATAACTTCCTTCACAGAGCTGAGTTTAGTAATACCCACCTTCACGAGGTTGAGTTATCGAATACCCACTTACGCATAGTTGAATTTCGAATGCCCACTTTCATAAAGTTGGTTTCTAGAAATACCCACTTTCCTAAGGTTGAGTTACAGAACATCCAGTTTTCCAAGGGTTGAATTTTCTGATGGCCACTTTCAGGGAGTTGAACAATACCCACTTTCTGAGGGTTGTTATCGAACACACTTTCACGTGGTTGGATTATCGAATACCCAGTCCCACAGAGCTGAACTCTGGAATACCCACTCACAGAGCTGAATTTGAATACTCACTCTCTCAGAGTTGGGCTCTGGAATACCCACTTTCACAGAGCTGAACTCTGGAATACCCACTCACAGAGCTGAATTTGAATACTCACTCTCACAGAGTTGAGCTCTGGAATACCCAGTTTCACAGAGCTGAACTCTGGAATACCCACTCTTACAGAGCTGAGCTCTGGAATACCCACTCTCACAGAGCTCAGCTCTGGAATACCCACTCTCACAGAGCTGAGCTCTGGAATACCCACTTTCACAGAGCTGAACTCTGGAATACCCACTCTCACAGAGCTGAACTTTGGGTTCGAATGCCCATTCTCACTGAGCTGAACAATGGAACACCCACGCTCACAGAGCTGACCTCTGGAATACCCATTCTCACTGAGCTGAACACTGGAATACCGACTCTCACAGCTGAGCTCTGGAATATCTGCTTTCACAGTGCAAACTTTCTATGGGTAACATAAAACAAAATGATAGAAATTATTATTTTTGTGGAAAAGATTCTGAGCCTTCATTAGTACGTCCATAGCATTCCCCATCAATTCTTCATAGAGAATAATGAAAAAATGGCGCCAGATTTCAGTTAGACGTGATCTGTTTGTTTAAACAATTTGGCGTCCCAATGATCACAGTTAATCGGGTTTGGTCTAACGAAACAAACTATGGCAGAGGTTAGGGGGCAAACGAAAAACGCCCCCAAACTGGATATGTTCATTAAGGAAAAAATATTAGCCACCAATTTGATCATTGAAGTGCATACTTAATTTTTTCCTGAAAAGAAGGTTTGTAGGACTTTGGAGATGCAAGGGATGTAAGTATCACCTTCTGAAATTAACCTATTTCTCATAGTTCTTTTCCATTAAGTAAAGAAGAAAGGTGTGTGTTATATGCACCACGGTATATATATATATATATATATATATATATATATATATATATATATATATATATATATATATATATATATATATATATATATATATATACATACACACACACACACATATATATATATATATATATATATATATATATATATATATATATATATATATATATATATATATACATATATGCTATAAATCCTGTATTCTACGGGCAGAGTCAGTATCAACTTATATCTCTCTTGACAGCCGAATGGTCACCGTTCCTGAAAGTCGTCTATCCGCAATGTCTGTGGGGCGCTTGAATCTTCCAGGTGCCGAATCGTTTATAAAGTGTGTGTGTGTATGTATATATATATATATATATATATATATATATATATATATATATATATATATATATATATATATATATATGAATACGGTGATGGCTATCGTGTCGTTTTTTTTCTCCGAGCCCTCCTCTGGAAACGACTTAACATTGAATATATATATATATATATATATATACATACACATATATATATATATATATATATATATATATATATATATATATATATATATATATATATATATTGTATATATGCTATAAATCCTGTATACGGGCAGATATATCTCTCTTGACAGCCGAATGGTCACCGTTCCTGAAAGTCGTCTATCCGCAATGTCTGTGGGGCGCTTGAATCTTCCAGGTGCCGAATCGTTTATAGTGTGTGTATATGTGTATATATGTATATATATATATATATATATATATATATATATATATATATATATATATATATATATATATATATATATATATATATATATATATATATATATATATATATATATATATATATATATATATTCAACGTTAAGTCGTTTCCAGAGGGTGGCTCCGGAGAAAAAATCGACATGATAGCCATCACCGTATTCATAATTTACTTCCTGGCTCCTGAATGAGCCCCCATGCAGAAAACTTCAAAACACTGGCTACTTCATATACCTGGACAGAAGGCTCATCAGTAACACGTTGAATCCTTGCATACACAGCCACTCCCTGCCCCATTATAGTTCTCACTATCACATTTCCTGGATTTTCATTATGTTAATTTCTTTCATTCCATTTGTTTCTAAGTCATCCTGGCCTTTCCATTTTGACTTCCAAATCGTTCCCCATTCTTTCCTGAACTCTAATCCATCTCGAAACACTGAAAGTAACCTTTGTCTCAAGTCTACTTGTCCCCACATTTATCAAATTTCCATTCTTCTTACACCATATACAATCAGCATCCATACTTCAGTTCCATAATGGAGAGTTGGCTCAACAGTATCTTCATTCACTCCCACCTTAACCTCCATAGGCTCTGGAAGTTTCTTCTCAGTCTTTTGCGCAAACCCTGCTGCCTTCCTTGCGTCACTTGTTCTATGAATCGCCTATCCTCTCATCCTGCTTTCATCTGTTATCAGTTCGTACAAGAGCATATATAACTTCCATTGTACCAACATCAGTATAACATACTCCGTCTTGTGTGTTCCATTCACCCCTGCACGGACGTTTTAATATATATATATATATATATATATATATATATATATATATATATATATATATATATATATATATACATATATATATGTACAAATCATATATATATATATATATATATATATATATATATATATATATATATATATATATATATATATATATATATATATATATATATATATCTATTACAATCAGTACACATCAAAGATAAAGGCCATATCTAAAGAAGTGCTGGAAGCAACCTAAATATTTCTTGACTCCATTCTTCAGTGATAGGATTACATAGTCAAAGCAACACTGCGAGCCTAATATGTTCCATTACAAATCAAATCACTATTAACGGCAATACTTACAAAAATGATACGACAGCAATATCATGAACAACAACAACAACAACAACAACAGCAGCAGCAGCAGCAGCAGCAGCAGCAGCGTCAGACCTGATTACGATAATCCCAGCGACAGCATCTTAACCGCCCAAATCACAACATTTAGGAGCAGAAAAACGGAAGGAAGAAAAATTCGGGCATTAAAACCTGCATATTCAAAGCTCGAAAAATCTCATACATCACATAATCTCCCGACAATTAAAGCCCAGACGTTTTGCTCAGCGCATAAGAAAAGAAAAAAAATGCCGTGAGGAGAAGAAGACGAAGAAAAAAAGGAAAATTAGACGAGAAAACCTGTGATTAAAGAAAATGTATTTCATCGCAGAGAGAAAATTGCGGGCAGCTAATTACACCAGAAATATCTGTGCCAACCCCGATTCCGTTTCTAAATATATAATTTTTTTTTTACACACTGGCAGTTGTTATCTATAGCGCTGTATATCAATAAAAATAGGCACTTAGTAAGCATAGTCGTGTGAGGGAAGGAGGCGGTTTTGCGCGATAAATCTCAGCAAAACGAGAGAAATGACGCTCCGATACGAGTGTGGAAACATGAAGTGTTCGCTCGAGGTGGAAGAGTTCGGCAGCGGTAGTGAACTTCGCTTTCTTTCCTTCCTTCCTTCTTTCTTTCTTTCTTTCCCCCAAGCGACGCTCTCGAACCTGCAGCTGGGTAATCATGGCTCTAAATGCTCCTCTGTTCCTCTGATTATTACAATGCACCACGATTTAATTGATAGTTCATGATTGAACGCCGGTTGACATGCAATGGTATCCCCCAGAACGGGCTACTATCCTTCTTCACAAATGGCGGACGGACTCGTCCCTCTGAGGAGCAGCAGCAGAAGAAACGCGCGACTTCTGCTGCTTCCCTGCAGTTCCTTTCCTTCGTTTTCCTTCAGCGGGAGCTGTCAGGACTCGCGGCGCTGGCCAAGGCGTTCAAATACGCTAAACAAGCTTTGGTTAATGAGCCCGCCGCTTAAATGGGTATTCTTTAACAGTTGCATTTGTTGGCCCTTGTGCGTGTAATCTGCATTAAAATGGGGCGGCTAAAATAGTCTGACTTTAATGACTTGCACAGAGCGTAATATACAAGCCAAATTACCATTTAGAGGTGGTTTGCCAGTTGTGAGAGATGAGAGAGAGAGAGAGAGAGAGAGGGAGAAACTCCTCTTATGGTAATACCAGCAGCATATTTTTTTATTCACCGCCTCTGTTATTTTTGCGATTTTTGCTGTTTAAGGGTAAAACGCTTTCCAGTTCTCACAATTGAAATGGGTTTTTTAAGGTCTTGGAAAGGGAAATGCCGTGAAAGGTCTCAATAAAAGACAGAATTAAAAAAATTGAAAGTGAAAAGGATTGGATAAAAATAGCTTTTGAAATGTTGATGCTCTCTCTCTCTCTCTCTCTCTCTCTCTCTCTCTCTCTCTCTCTCTCTCTCTCACCTGATACCATTCCCACGCCAAAGTAGCACAAACACCATACTTGCAAATAAACTTCGGTTGCACGTAATAGCCTCCAGAAACCCCCTTCTCCCCCCCCCACCGCAACCCTCTCCCCCACACCCACACCCCACGGCAAAATAGCCTGGTGTAAATCGAAGCCACTCTTATACGGTCGTGCGTATTAGGATGTATGTACGTCAGTATACACGTACGTATACATGCATGATGGGGGCGTGTGTGCGTGCAATCCACGTGTAATTGTTACGTGTAAAACAGGGGTTGAGGAGGCGAGGATAGGGAGGGTTTTTAGCCCGAGTCGTGTTTCACACTGACTGCCAATCATCCACACGCTAGCTCTTTCACTCGGTCCGATTGGTCTGAATGGTCACTAACATATTTCAGACCAATTACGATTCGTCTCTGATTGGTCACGGAGGTTAGCGGATTGAACCAGGGACTTTCGCTTCTTTTCTTTTTCGACTATTGCCCACACCGCAATTCTCTCGCTGTGGACCAATAAGCAACCTTCCTCTAACCCCCTCGCTCTCTCTCTTTCTCTCTCTCTCTCTCATTTAATGGTTTCTTTTATTAGCTATTTCTGTCTGTAAAATGAATGTTTTTCTTGTAATATCATTACACTCTCTCTCTCTCTCTCTCTCTCTCTCTCTCTCTCTCTCTCTCTCTCTCTCTCTTAGCTATTTCTGTCTGTAAAATAAGTGTTTTTCTTGCAATATCATTACTCTCTCTCTCTCTCTCTCTCTCTCTCTCTCTCTCTCTCTCTCTCTCTCTCTCTGTGAGCGATAGGACCCCCCTCTTCGTGTACGTCTGAATCGGCGCCTCCATATTTACCGAAGACTCTTGACCTATCACCTCACCCCGGCGACCCCTCCCCATCCAGCAACCCACAGGTGATATAAGGAAGGAAGGGAGGGAGGGAGGAAGGGAGGGACCAGGCGGAGGTGGGAGATGGAGAACTACGACGATGTCTGGGAGGGGTTGGGGGGAGGGGACGAGTGGAAGGGTGGGGATGGGGTGGGGAGGGCTTTTGGTGTTGATAATGTTGCAGGTGGGATTTACCTTCGCAAACGTTATTAGATTAGTCAGACCGGTAAGCGGGAAGGTTATCCCGGTAGGAGAATTACAGATGGGATGGGAATGGATAGGATATGGACAGGGGGAGGATGGGGAGCCCGGGGGAGGCTTTATGGCAATCCGGACAATGTAACTGGGAGGCTTTACTGGATAGGATTATAAGGGGTGGACCAGTTTTTGGGAAACAATCACAATTATAGAGAGCGGTTAACGATCATGTCGTTTTCATTTATCGAAAGCGACGGCTTTATTTCTTCAATTATTGTTTATATTTTGACTTCATATATTTTGTTACAGTTTAGGCATCAACAAAACAGTTACTCTTCATCCTCTGATTGTTAATTTAATGATAACACCCCTCGTCGGAAAATTTCCATATTATTATTATTATTATTATTATTATTATTATTATTATTATTATTATTATTATTATTATTGCACCGACCACAATGGCAAAGTGAAGACAAAATAAACTGTTATTGGAGTAATGTTTTTCAAGTTTAAAACTAGTAAATGAATTGCGATGTTCTTTAGTTAAACTAGATAAGATCAGTGGTGATTATAAAAGGTATATTTCAGTGTTGATACATATTTACTTCTACAACAACAATAATAATAATAATAATAATAATAATAATAATAATAATAATAATAACAATAATAATATAATAATATAATAATAATAATAATAATAATAATAATAATAATTCTTTTCAAAATAGCTAATAATTGTATTTTTTATCTAAATGCTATATAATAAGTATACCTTAGTTTAACCAGACCACTGAGCTGATTAACAGCTCTCCTAGGGCTGGCCCGAAGGATTAGACTTATTTTACGTAGCTAAGAACCAATTGGTTACTTAGCAACGGGACCTACAGCTTATTGTGGAATCCGAATCACATTATAGCGAGAAATGAATTTCTATCACCAGAAATAAATTCCTGTAATTCTTCATTAGCCGGCCGGAGACTCGAACTCGGGCCTAGCGAATGCTAGCCCACAATTCTATCGACTCGCCGAACGAGGAACTAATACTATATACTGATATCTATAATTACAGTAGGATACATATGCCTTATCATAGCCTTATCATAGTACTGATGTTCTCAGATAAAAAAGTGCCATAATAATAATAATAATAATAATAATAATAATAATAATAATAATAATAATAATAATAATAATAATAATAGTGAGTAAAAGCGTAGCCAAAGGAATAGGCCACCATAATCTTGCAGCTCCGGTGACTGGGTTAATTATGGCGGGCAGAATCTGGCAGCAGATTTACGTGTGACCTTTAATGGATTAACGACTCACTCATGGCCTAGTGCTTGCATTAACCGAGGCCGTAACGCTCAAGTATTTTTACGAGACAAAATTTAAAGTATGAGCGTGTATACGCATCAAGTCATAAATGTTCCGCGCATACATCTTAATATATGAAGTACACACACTCACAGAGCGCCTTTCTACACACAGTTCTTTCTGCCCTTTCACATTTGTCTTGTTTTGCAAACCGGAAGAATGATAATGTCTTATAATGTTGGTTATCCGTATGCGGAACAGCCTCTTCAAAGAGGGGATCTCACATCGCCATTACAAAACATATATATATATATATATATACTGTATATATAATATACTACCTTATAATTCTTAATTATTTTTAGGCCATGTTGATATATGATGCATGCTTGTAAGTTTGATTGCTAATCTTTTCGGTGTTGTCAGCGAAACTAAGACCATGGGATGACAAGCTCTTGCCATGCTATTTATCGTTTTTCATGCTTCTTCTAAACTCTCTCTCTCTCTCTCTCTCTCTCTCTCTCTCTCTCTCTCTCTCTCTCTCTCTCTCTCTCTCTCTCGTTTTTTACAGTCAGTCGGTGGAATTCATAAGAAATATATTCCAAAAGGAATATGCATAAATTTGGTCATGATCTATTTCTGTAACGAGCAGGTCTGATGCAGGCCTACTGTGTGCCCGATTCTTATTCTGTAAGAGGAAAATAAAACGTAGCCTAATGTTCCCCAGCTTCGTAGCAATAAAAAAAAAAAACGAAAATATCGAAAATCGATTATCATTCCAATAACTATGTAAAATACATATTCATCGGAAGAACCATTATAATTTGTCTTGCCGGGTAGATTTACACACGGAAATCTATCCAAAACTTATCCTTTTCCCTCTGTACACCTCTCTATCCCTTGGGTCCCCATCCCCCCCCCCACATACACACACTACGTCTCTATCCCTTGTATCTCATCGTCCTCCTGGTAGAGGTCGATGCGTTGTGATCAGCGGAGATAAATAATCATAATAATGGGTTATTATACACAATCAAATCATGCACAATACTTTATTACATCAATTAGCTTCTTGCAAACTCACTAATTGCATTCACATCCGTTTCCCGAAATGAAAAATGCAGCATCATAACTGCCTTTATTAAACGTCAAACTCGTATCCCCCAGTTAATGGACCAATGTTACATTCGATATGAGGCGCCCGACGCTTTGTCTTTATGCAAACAAAAAACAAAAAAGGAGACGGTCTCGCTCGATGAGATCTGATTCCCTCTTGAGGTAGACTTCGGGGATTTATTCCTTCTTATCCTTTCTTTACTTTTGTGGGGGTAAGGGGGAGTGGGGGAGGGGGGAGGTGGAAACAGTCAGGAGGAGGAGAGACCTGAAGGTTTCTCGAATGTGGACCGATTCATAATCATAATGATTCTGAAACCGGCCGAACGCGATCATCGTTTTACCGAAGGCTAAAGGAGAGAAAAACTCACTCGCGATGAGTTCCAATTAACTATGACTTGTGCTTTCATTCGGCCAATAGCACACACACCGACCTGCTCATCTCGACCAATCATTGATGATCCCATTTGTGAGGATATGCAGTTGCCAAGTTTCAACCGATCGTGTCAGAAAGGATTGAAAAAGGAGAGGGGGTTAGGGAGGGGTTAATCGGACCAGCGGACCAATCCAGCTGCTGTTGCTGGTCCTGCAAGGTAGATTATATATGCAACGGAATATCAATAGATCACACACCATTTAATTCTCCCGGTCTGTTCCCCAGCTCCACCATCCGTTCAGCTCAGCAACTTCCCCACTGGCATTCCCAACAGTACAGTAATCACCATCATGAGTCGATGTTCAGTTAAACAAGGTGTCACAAAAGCGATACTCGATGTTCAGTTGAATAAGGTGGCACAAAGCAAGGAGCTTCAAAAGCAATGCGAACAAGCAAGGCAGGAGACTTTGCGGAAATCTGGGAAAGCTGCGACAAGACAGTTGTACTTTAAACTACTATGCTGTAATAATCCACGCTAGGTTAATTAGGGTTACAAATTACCGCATTAGATTTTCAATATTCTAATTCGTGGTGACTAGGGTGTATGTTTGAGTATTTTCGTGCAATTATGTGTAAACTGAATTTTACTGGAAAGAATATTCAGCTAAACTAAGGGATTCCAAAGGGTACATTAGTGATTACATGATTAGTCATATCCGATTTGTATTGCTGCTCTGTACCGAATTCTGTATTCAGTATCAAGTCAACGATCTTACAGCTTCCTGGGGACTTCGTTGAGTTAAACGGTGAAAAAAACTTATCCACAATTATACCATTAAATATGATCGAGTTATAGCCGAAAGTGACAAATATCGAAGTTGAATATTGAAGTCTTCAAAAAATGTTTTCAAAACCTTACATTAATATATAGCCCTTTGTGGTTATTACTTATGACCTTCATTTTGTACGTTGGAATGTTCGCTACACCCTTCGCTTGTTGTTCGGTGATCGTCGCCAAGTTCAGTTCATCCTCAGACTATAATTATTTATTGGCAGTTTTTCTAAAATTAAGCAGGAAAAACGTTTTTAACAGTTTGTAACAAAAACAAAACAAATTCAATGGTTATTATATAAATGATACATTAATTAAGCCTATATATATATATATATATATATATATATATATATATATATATATATATATATATATATATATATATATATATATATATATTATATATATATATTATTTTCACTTTCACTTTCACTGCAATATTTTTTTCGCCCAATTGTTCAATATCAGTTCACTATACCACGGGAATAATGTACACCTTAGTGGAATTATAATTGATAAGTGCTTCCTTACCAGTGGGATTCGAGCTGGCACCTGGTTGGGTCAGTGAACTAAAGGTCACTGTATGTAATTGTTTCCTTAACCAGGGGGCAGTTCACTGGTAATGAAGCACTTATCAATTATAATTCCACTAAGGTGTAAACTATTCCCGTGGTATAGCGAACCGGATGTTGAACGTTTGAAGTGATTATAAAAAAATGTTGCAGCGAAAGTGACAAAAGTTCTTATATATATATATATATATATATATATATATATATATATATATATATATATATATATATATATATATATATATATATACACATTATATATATAAATATATATATATATATATATATATATATATATATATATATATATATATATATATATATATATATATATATATATATATATCACAAAGGTTCTTTTGGGATGAGGTTGCTAGTCCCACACTGCCCAATTATGGATAACAAACTAACCATTATAAACATGAAATGTTACACTCACACCCGCATGCATATATATATATATATATATATATATATATATATATATATATATATATATATATATATATATATATACATATATATATTATTTAACTTTTAAGCAGGTACGACACAATTATTAGCGGTCAGTATTCTCCACCATGCCCTAGAGCGCTTGAATGTGACTGATTTCAATTGAGCATCCATCATAGAATACTGAACGTGTCCGTGCACAAGTACGTATTCTGTCCGTGCTCATTTAGAGTGACATTAAATTGGTTCGTCCTTGACTTGGCATTAAAGATGACTTCTGAGTGAATGTTTGTCTTGTTATTTACGGGATGAAACGTGAGATCTTTTTGGATTTGATCTTTTGTCAGTTTGTGACATCTCGACAGAAAGTACAGAAATTGTTCATTGCGATTATCACTCTTTCAGCGTCTGTCCCCTTCAGCGAGCGGTTTTTGTTGTCTCTGGTCATCTTCTTCTTTTATCGCTCTTTTCATTCTTAATTATTTTTCTTCATTCCTTGACCATGAATAACTAAACAAATTTCACCTTACTCTTATTCTTAGTAATCTTATTAATAGCAGAAGGCCACAAGATTCGCAGGATTTCGGTATTGCGTTATTGGTAAGTATTTGAGCTGGCGGGAGTTGGTATCTTAATGACACCAAATTGTATTTGCATGAAAATCTACGGGAACAACCTTAACGTCTTTCACCAGTTGAGATACGGCTGTAAATACTGTACTGTACAAATAATAACATTAATACATCATGGATAGATACCTTCCCGGACTTTGCCAATGTCCTTGTCCACTAGGAAAATGGAATGATAACATTAGTACTTAAAAGTTTTAGGACATACTATTTCATGCTACCTCACAAACTCGGAACATGCATAAATTTCTGTTAAGCATATTTTAGTACTATCTTGCATCATTTTTTTTTTTTTAAATCATTGTACATTTTTTCGGCTTCGTGATCTTGGTAGTCACGACGCCAGATTATCCCGAATCAGTCAGTCAACCAAGGAAGGGCTTGATTCCGAATATTTTATCCTTGGAACCCCGATTTAAACTCTTGTGTTTTTGGGTCAGGAGATGATATCTTTTGGTCTGATAGTGTAATAACAATGATCATTTTAAAAGTAGAGAGAGAGAGAGAGAGAGAGAGAGAGAGAGAGAGAGAGAGAGAGAGAGAGAGAGAGTTGTATGGTGGCTTAAAACTGTAGATACATTTTTAAATAGGGGTTCCATGTCAAGTTTTGCCGTTACGTAGTAGGGCAGTGACTGCCATGTAGGATAACCTATAAGGAAAACTTATTTCATGGAATATAAATCTAATCTAATCTCTCTCTCTCTCTCTCTCTCTCTCTCTCTCTCTCTCTCTCTCAATTCTCTCTCTTACTTTTCTTTTCTTTCTCATTTGAAAATTGAAGCTGGGTGAACGAAAGAGAAAGAAAGTGTGTAATATATTGTTAACGATTATGTCGGTGTTTAGAGGAGATTTCCACTTCCCCCACCTCGCCCTGCAACCCCTGATCCTCCTCAAAAAAGAATTTTCTCCAGCAGTATTCTGATACATTTATTAATTACTCCAATCAACTACAGTGATAGATTAATACTTTATTGTTGTTCTTTGGCAAATTACTTCTCATTTAGACCTCATCAAATTTCATCATTTGGTGTCATCCACAGCAGCCTTCAAATAAATTGGATATTAATTCTATTAGAAAGGTTATGATTCAACCAGATGTTTATTTATGGTGCAGCCCGCTCTTCCAGTCTATTTGGAATATACCACCATACATACATACATACACACGTGTATATATGTATGTGTATATATATATATATATATATATATATATATATATATATATATATATATATATATATATATATATATATATATATATATATATAGGCAAAAAGATTTGTTTAGTACCTGAAGGCTTAATACTCTGAAGCCACTGACCCTCAAAAGACAACGAAGAATTTTTGTGTATATATACATATATATACATACATATATATAAATATACTGTATTATATATATATATATATATATATATATATATATATATATATATATATATTTATATATATATATATATATGAAAATAACATTAATATACTATATTAGCAAAATGTGGGAGTTGCAGCAGTTACAGTATACATAATATATGTAAGTGCATACCTTCCACACATGTGAATATGTATGCAAACAGTAGGTACGGCAGCATGAACAAAAAGTTTCCAAAATGCATGAGGTCATGTGGTCCAGTCACATCATGAAAAGCAATCATAAACAAACGAGGACAACAGATAATTAGCCGTTCTTTATTTCTGGCACTTTGTAAAATCATGTTCTATTCAGGCGACTTCGTTTCTGCAGCTGTACTCGCTGCTATGAAGGACCAAAGTCTGAAAGGGAGGAGGAAGAGGGGGAGGAAGCCAAATAGGGAATGGGAGAAAGATGGAATGGGATGGGAGGTAGCATCCTGGTAGGGAGGCTGGCACTACAGAAGAGGGAGGCGTGAAGGAAGATTGTGAGAGTATAGAGGAAGAGTTACAAGGAAAAGAAAGTGTAAGAGAGCAGCAGAGGAGAATCAGGGAGGAAAGGAAACGGAAATAAGACGAAGAAATCGGAAAAGGAAACGTAAGATGATAGTGGAGGAAAAGGGAAAAGGAAAAGCATGGAGGGAAGGGGTGAAGGAAATGGAGGACACTTGATTGGTTCTTAGGGACAGGTGAGAAGAACCCCCTCTGCCCAACACCCACAACTGCGACCCCCTCAGCCTCCCCCCCTCCCCCTCCCCCCAAGAGGACATCCAGTGTCGGGGGTGGAAGGGAGGCAAACAACGGGGTCTTTATAGACCGGTTAGATGTAATTTGACTTTCATATCGAAAATGACCCTTATATTTGCGTCACTTCAATCATGTCGTCTGGATCCTGTTCTCGCTGTTGGTGTAATGAAGACATTATCTGTCGGACGCTCAGCAATTTCTTCTACTTTTATAGACAATAAGAGAGAGAGAGAGAGAGAGAGAAAATGCAAATGATTTTCATACTTCGTATATCACAATAAATAGTGTTAAAGATTGCTCTTTCTATCCTGTCATTTTTTTTAAGTAAATTAAACGATTGCTAACGGCAACTCTTCCATATATTTTTTTACTAGCAATAAAAGGTTTGGTATCTATTTTCTGTTTTATAACTGTAAGGCATTTCAGTCCTCTCCTCAAGTGCCCTGTGTGTGTGTGTGTCTGTCCTGAGAATTTCTCTTGTATACTACGTATTACAGAGGAGCCAATAGTATCTGATAAGAAATATTCATACTACGCCTTGAAATGTGAGATGAAAAAAATAATGACCCTGATGATGATAAAATTTATGAATAATAGAGTTCTGTTTAATCTGAAAATGGTTATAGCTTGCAGCTGAGATATGGTATATTTTCTTTGTATAGCGCATTGTGCAAGGGCCCACCCTCATTTCAGAAAATAGGCTACGCCAGATCTTATTATGCACAAATCCTCATACTTCATCAGGAAATTACATTGCGACCGTAACAGCTTTTAGTCAAGCTAACATGCGTTTGCGTTGACGTCCATAACGGGCTGTGCGGCGAGATTTGTTATCTGATAAAGTTACCTCAACCCATAGCAGACAGTGATGTTCAAATTTTTTTCTCACGTGTTTTTATTTTTATACTTATTAAAGCCTTAGTTGTTTCTGTCAACTAAAATCTGACGATAAGGAGCTAATTATCGTACTGTTATTTTGCTTCCTGTAACTATGATCTCCATTCATAATGTGAATGTTTCCATTAATAAAAAAAATTATTTAAAAAAGCACGAATTTCTTAAGCCCGTAGGTGTACGAAGAAAAAACGTAGCAAAAGATTTACAGCTAATATAAGCATAAGATAAAAATGATAATAAAAAACCTTGCACGCACAGCAGCTGAGATGTGTCATCGTCGTTTGAGGTCTCTGAATCTTGATTTATATCGGGGCAACCTCCACCAAGATACCGAGGTACTAATTTTTGGATAATCACCTAACGCAAATATTAACCTACTCCTGTCCCCTCCCCGCCCGCTCTCCCTCTCCTCCTCTCTCTCTCTCTCTCTCTCTCTCTCTCTCTCTCATTATTTTCGAAACAAAATTATGATTAGGAATGACATCTATATATTTTTCTATGGCAAAACATGGTTATTACGAAATTACTTGTTTACTTCAGGGCATATATACATTATATATATATATATATATATATATATATATATATATATATATATATATATATATATATATATATATATATATATATATATATATATATGTATGTATGTATGTATGTATGTATACATATACTGTATATAAATGAGCAGTTTTCTTTAACAGCGGTTGGCTTGAAAAAAATTCGTGTCACAGCTACATTAATAATTGATAGTTCTGAGCCGTGGATGTACCCCTGTGCAGAGAACTTCCAAAGCATCCGCTGATTGCTGATGTAGAGGGATCATCAGCAGCTCGTCGAAACCTCCTACACGCCGCATACACTCTAGCTCTTCCTGGATATTAAAACTCTTTCTTTGAAGTACCTTTGTCACACCATCTATTCAGTGTTTTGTAGACTGTCGTCTCCTTCTTCCAAACATTTCCGAAGTGTACCATTTTTCCAAAACCTTTCGCCCCTCGCTCTTTCCACATGACTGAAACCCCTCAAAAAACACTGATCGAACCTTTCAACTACGCCGATGTCCTTACCATTTCTCAGATTTTCCATTCTTTTTACGGTACATAATTAAACAATGCAAGCGATTCATCACAGAGGCTCCAACTATCTTTTATCCGTATTCAGCAGTCACACTTCACTCCCATACAGGAGAGTTGGCTGCTGCATTTATACATCGCTATACACACAATGTATCATTTATAATTATATATATATACATATATAGATATAATATATAATATACATTTTGATATTAATATCAAAATTACTACGTCTTGGGAATAACTTATACCCAAATAAATTACAATAAGTGCATCCCCGGCGTGGATTTGCACCTATGCCTTTTGTGTTTGTAAGTTATTTGTGAATTCAGTATTAAGGGGATATTTGTTGCCTAATATTTACAAAAATAATAGTCTTTCGTGTAAGTGACAAAACTAACACATAAATATATGTATACATATATAAATATGTATATATACATATATTATATATACATATACATATATATATAATAATAATAAATATATACATAAAATATTATTTTCCTACAACTGTATTCTTTGATTGTACTGGGATATGAATAAACTAGCAATGGAAGTTAGTCCAACTTCTCGCCTAAGGGTTTTCCTCCAGCCTGACCACTTTATCCCAACTTCAGTCCTAATCTGAGCGACATTTCTCAGCTGACGAAGACAGACCTCTCGGGATGAGAGCGCCTTGTGGCTGGAAGGAGCAGCATTCACTCGTACCATGGCGGGAGCTACCGATTACCTCCTGCAGCAACCAGCGAAATAAGATAGAAAATGAGAAAATTGAGGTCACATATTTCTGCCAATGGTAATAAGGGGTGAAGGGGCGAAAGGGGGAGGGGGTGGAATAGGATTAGTGAGAGAGGGTAAGGGTGGTAGGGGAGGGTTCTAGAGCATTCCCCTTCGGAAGGCCGCTAAATCATGGAAGGCGGACGGAGCGTTGACACTAGTTAGAGGGTGTGATCGGGTCTCTCGTTGCAAATCAAATAACTCAAACTCTGGTAATTTGTTCCCGCAGCTGTCTTCGCTGCTCTGCCGACAGGTTAATCATGTTCTGTTGGTGGGACTGATTTATTTGCAGTCACTCCCACTCTTTATCTCTCAATTTCGCTCTTTCTTTCTTTTTTCCCACTCGCCTCTCCGGAAATAAGTCTTCACCAAATTGCTACGGTAATCTTATCATTGAAGATCCCTTTGCTAAATCAGGTGAGAGATTCGCGTGGTGTGTTTTCCTGGTAGGAATCTTCTTTCCTCTTATTCTACTAATTCATCCGCACCTGTCAGGAACACCACGTTTTGTGGGTCAGGGAAATGTAGAAAACTTGAAAACATGTCAGATGGTCTTCTGTAGAATTTAATAAGCTTTCGTTGCCTGTTAGAAAAACTAATAGAATTTTTAAAAGATTACAAGAAAATCTTCAAAAACCTTCTGCAGTTGTTCACTGGTGAAGAAGGTTTTCTTTGATTAAGTATTCAATCACCCCTTGTTTCTTTGTGGCAGAAAGTAAAGAATAATAAAAAAAAATGCAACACGCAGCAATGAAAGCAGGAAGAGCGTGGATCCTTACCGCTCTTAGCTGTCGTGCAATACTCAATTTTCTTCCCCCAACCTTTGATTTGTGACAACTTCGTCCGTCGCAATCTCGTTTTCATTAGATGAGAACGCTCCTAAAAATTATCCATCAAAATAAACACTATCGGAACGTAATTTTTTATTTAGCCTCTTTCTTCGCGAATGAGGACTCCGTCACGGTCTGTAATTAACGGTCTTCAAGTCTTTCGAGAAGTATTACATTCGCCGTCAAGGTATCTTCCCAAAGGTATACAGCATCCATTATAAAAATAAATAAATAGTTGTTAAAAAAATTTAAATAGGGAAGGGGCGTTTCGACACCATCGGACTGAGGGTGAACTGTCCTTTTAATGGCCTGGGCAGCACAAGTGGGATGGAAATTTAAAGACACGAGCCTATGGTGATGCAAGTCATCTCGTTGCTCATTGAAAGAATGATCCAATTAACCCACAAAAGTTAAAATTACCAACAGTTCATGAGTCGAAAAAATCAGTCTTTACTAGCTTGCTTTGTTGGTGAACTCAGTCTTGAGTCCTCCGAACTACCATCTTACGGTGGTTAACACTGCAAAGGTCAGTCGTAAGTCGAAGGCGTCAGTTCTCAAGACTGACTATTACTCGAGCTATTAAATCTTACACAAAAGTTCTCAGGAGAATTTAGAGCAAAACTCGTCCATCGGTTCATCTTATATCACACGGAGAGCTCAAAGAGTAAGTGTCCATTTTAGTACGAACCAGATCACTCAGATAACAACAGCTGCATCTTCCTCATCCACAAACTCGACTGTTGATGAGTAGAACCGACCAACTCAAATCCAAATCGGTATCTTTAAGGCAGGGGAATTAGAGTGTCAGCTCTATAGAGTTCTACAAAAAGAATTCAGGACCTCGGGCTCTTGTATCGAAGTCAAAATTAGATCTGCTACAGCAATATGTCACCGTCAGTCCTAGAGAGATCTTCTGTGCGAAATAGATGGCTTCAAATAATGTCAAAGCAGTCAAGTCAAGGTTTTCCTGTGAGAGAGTCCTCTGTGTTCCTCACAGTAATTTCCTATGGCATTTGTTCTAGTTTTTCGTAACTTTTAAGACTTCGTGATCATCAGAGGAAAACTTAAAACACATGGAAACATGTGTGACTTAGGTTTCTATCTGTCTAGCTGTCTACCCCATCTGTAAGCATTTTGTGTATATATATATAGGCCTACATATATACACACACACATATATATATGTATATATGTGTGTATATATATATATATATTATATATATATATATATATATATATATATATATATATATATATATATATATATATATATATATATATATATATATATATATATGTAGAAAATACGAGAAAGACATTGCACTAAGGAGTCCTTCCTGATTCCTTAATTACATGATAAATGTGACAGCGCCCGTTTACTTGGTTTGCTGTAGGTTAATCCCCATATATAATTGCTATGTTATTTGAGGGTGTAAATGTGTGGAGAAATGGTATTAAAAATACGTTGTGCTTTGCTCAAGGTTATCTAACGAACTTGTTGAGTAAATGGTTAATTTCATTATTAAATTACTGAAAATACCTTACACAGACGAACACCAATTATCATTGCGTTACTGAAACCGTTACCATAAGTATGCTTTTCATATGGCAAGTTTTGATATAGTGTGTTTTTGTTTCGATGTTAGATCTGAAGAAGCTTTTTAGCTCACCTGAGGGATTTCCTCATCCAAGTTTGCCCCAAGCACGTATGTCAGTATGCATTTGCGCCTGACGTCCGCTTTCCAAATTCATGACTTCTTGAGAATCACGAGGTCGTTTTCATAACTTACTACGAATCATCCTAAAGGATTCAAGTCTGTTCCCATGTAAAGCCCCCCCTCCCCCAACCTTCCATGGGGAGATAATTGTGGAATGTTGAAAACGAAATGGGGTGATTTAGTAATTTAGCAACTTGCATATATCCTCATGTACAGCAGATTTAAGATTTTTCAAAGGGCTCAGAGGAAAATCTCAGTCATACTATTGCAAGTGTAGCAAGGTGAACAAGTGTGGCCTGTGACCCTGTTGTTTCAGCTAGATGACATTCGAATTGGAGAGAGAGAGAGAGAGAGAGAGAGAGAGAGAGAGATTTTCAGGGGAAGGCTGCGTTTCAGTCTTATGTCTAGTTGAAACTGGAAGTTCAATCCACTCGAGTTCCTATTTATTTTTTGAAGTCGACTCCTGTAGATTAAAAATTGTTTTCGTCGTCCGTTGCTGAGGGAAAACAGGACGTCGAGTTTATTCACATTTACCAAATGATTTTATTTTTGAAGTAGAGTCCAGAGGGTTTTGACACTAACCTTTGTTCATACAGTTGGCGTATTTCATTTCTCTCACTCGTGCTATTTACGTCCTTCAAAATTACAGGTTGCGATGGAATTTTCACTCTATTGGCGGTTATTCTAATAACATACTTGAATATTATATATCAAGAAAAGTATTCTTACGAAACGCAAAGGGAAGCTCGTATCCGCGACTCGGGGACTAAACGATTCTTAATTTCGCATAATACGTGTTATCATTGATTGCCTTTCCTCTTGATTTACATTCTCTCTCTCTCTCTCTCTCTCTCTCTCTCTCTCTCTCTCTCTCTCTCTCTCTCTCTCTCTCTGAGATCAGGAATGTACAAACCAATTACATAGAGTGCATTTGTGTATTCTATTTTAAAACTTTTTCGTTATCCCTCTTTATGTAATAACACTCAGATACGCATTATACCTAAGTGACAATAACAGGAGCAAGGTATGTACAAGCCAGTGAGATTGGAAGCACCAAATACTGTGGCTTTTTAAGAGCTTGGGTAGTTTGCTGAGGTTATATGTGAATGTATACGTATGCACATGCACATATACACACCACATATGCACACATTTTTGTGTATATAATTTTATATATATGTGTGTATACAGTATGTATGTATGTATGTATGTATGTATATATATATATATATATATATATATATATATATATATATATATATATATATATATATATATATATATATATATATAGACTTGTGTGAATTTGTGTGCGTGCACATCTCTGATTAAGATTACCAGAGTAAACATTCCTCCAGTAACTAACATGTTGCTGCGCCTTAATATAACGTTAATGCTCTTCATGCATGACTTGGCGAACTTAAAAATCGATTATTAAAAATACAAGAGGTAGTAAAAAGAAGAAGAAGCAAAAGATCTGCAGAACTTACCTCTCAAGGTGTCTCAGAACTTCATCGTAAGATGCTCGGCAGTTCTCCCACACCATAGATCTGCAACACATGGATGTTGATGAAGATTAGCTTTGGCAGAGGGAATGTTTTTGATGTGTATGTGTGTGTGTGTTTCAGAGAGAGAGAGAGAGAGAGAGAGAGAGAGAGAGAGAGAGAGATAAAATGGATATCGTTGGAAAATTTGTTGATTACAGGATATCAGGGGTGATAGGAAAATGAAGGAAGAAAGATATTAACTTTAACATTAGGAATTAAAGAGGAAACATAAAGTAACATGGGTAAAAATCAAATTAGGTTCTGCATGCAAAACTAGAGAGAGAGAGAGAGAGAGAGAGAGAGAGAGAGAGAGAGAGAGAGAGAGAGAGAGAGAGAAGAGGAGGGCGCTTAAAGAGAAGTATGAAGGAAAGTGTTAATAAAAAAATAATGAATGAGAGGGATAAGAATAGAAAAGTAATTAGAAATTATGTGAACATTAATAGAATAAGGAATTAAATTTATGAGAATATTAAATATAGTGATTTTCAATAAAAGTGTAAACACAAAAGTTAGAATCATAAATCAATTAAAACTATAATAAACCATAATTAAATACATCAGGATTTTGAATATTTTTTGCTTTATCTTTTTTTGGCTGACAGCTCGTAAGAAAAGATCTCTATGTTTTTGTGACTGACATTCTACATTGTTTTTATTTTCAGAGCAAAATGAACGTGGCTAAGAGCAAAATCATTAAAGATCTATTAAAGTAATAAAAAATAATTGATTTTAGCAGCCTTGGAGTTTATAAATAAAAAATATGTTATTAAACATATATGAATAACGGATACAAGAGTAAGCACAAAATCTGTAAAAATATTCCTTTATTAGTTTTCAGTAAAGATTTCTTTTGTTTCCCTCCATTAGCTGGTATTCAGTCTCCCAGTGAAACGCCGTAGAGGTCATATTAGGCATAAAAGGGGAAGTACGTCAATTTTAGGAAACTAAATTGAAACATTATATATATATATATATATATATATATATATATATATATATATATATATATATATATATATATATATATATATATATATATATATATATCAAGCTTTCAGAGGCTCGTCTTCTCCTTCTTCAAGGAACCAAATATTTATTTGGTTCCTTGAAGATGGAGGCAACGAGCCTCCGAAAGCTTGCAAATTAAGAACGCCTCTTTTGAACCTTCCGTATCATTGAAGTCCTCCGTGAAAGTTATAGCTATATACACAGTGAATTAGTGTTGTTTGAAGTATACACACACACATACACACACACAAATATATATATATATATATATATATATATATATATATATATATATATAATCTGAATAAAGAATTTTTCCAATAAAGAACTGATTTGAAATAAGGGGTGTAGAGCGTCATCTGCTGATGTAAACAAAACGCATATTAGTTCCGTTTGTATGAGTGACGCAGATTGGGAATGTATAAAAATGTAAAAAGTAGACATACCAAGCAACATGGTCTACTACAGAGAAAGTATAAAGTGAGATTATATCTGCTGATATATCGGAAACTAAGTCAAAATCCACTGGTCCAAACGGATTATTGGTAGATACTAGCAACCATTGAAGGTTGTGTTGTTCTTGATCTATCTTTTTTTTTTAACAGGCATTACATAAAATTAACGTAACAGAAAATGTACAAACGAACAGAACTGACGCAGCATACGAAATGTATCCGTCATGCAAAAAGTGCCCAATCAACAAAATGTACACATAATTCAAAATGACCTAATGAATAAAATATACTTAGTGGATAAAATGTACTTTGTTGACAAACTGTGCATAATAAATAATAAACAATATGTATCGAATGTACTAAATAAACACACAGAATATAACTAATAGACAAAGTGTACCCAGGGACAAAAATTACTTTATGTACCAGGTGGACAAAATGCTCTTCCTTATACGAAACATACATCAGATACTATGTGCCCATCGGGCAAATGAATGTAACCAATGAACAAAACGTATTCAATGCGCCAAAAATTCGGCAAACTTTAAATATACCTAAAATACCAAATTTGCTCAAATGGGTGAAACATGAGCAACGAACTAAACGTTGAACTGTGGTACTTCAAAGTATATTTTATCTATTGTACGTTGTCTATTGGGTACATTTGGTTCAGTGAGTACATTTTGTCCACCTTGAAAATTGTTTATTGACTACACTTCTTCTATTTTGACACATTTTGACACTGGCATATTTTATATACTGGGAAACATTTGGTTCATTTTGTATGCTGGGTGCAATCAGCATTCGCAGTAAATTTGCTCATCGCCAACATTTTCTCTGTTGGGCACAATTTGCCCATTGTGCTTCTCGGCTGAAAATAACTGCAGACGACCTTTAACCTACTACTGATACAAGTTAGGAAACATCTACCAATTCATAAGAGTCGTTGGATTTCGTCTCAGTTTCCGATAAATCAGCAAATAAATTTGCGCTTTCTCTGTAGTAAACAGTGTCAAGGATTTGATTGATTGATTTGTTTATTGATCAGTTAATTAATTAATTAATTGATTTATTCATACACTAATTTTACATATAGGTTTTAACGCCACATTAATACGTGACACTATTATACGCTGTTGCAGCATAAACGCAAATAAAATTAAAAAGCAAAAATAAAAATATGAATTTAGTCTAGAAATATGTTTTTCAAGCTATAAACGTGTGTCTCCCTTTTAAGATATTAAATGCATGTTCATCTGTAAAGTAGTTCAAGGTGAAACTTGACAATAACAGCAAGTGGTAAACAAAAATAACTGATTAATGTTGAACATGAAACTATTCTTACAGTGGCATTTAGACTTGAATCGAATTTCTCTGAATTGCATTTTGGACTAATGAAAGCACAAACCATGAGAGCACATAAAGCGGTCATTTTTAAAATGAGTTAGAAATGCGAAGAAAACTCAAAGAGAAGATAAACTAGTTATGAAAAAATCCTTAAGATTTTGTTGATGTATCTTAATCGTGAATATATTTTGTACTCACATAGGCAAGTCAGTTACCAAAGTTCTACAAGGAATATGAATAAAGCAATGCTTTATTTAACGTAAGTAGGAATGAATAGTAATGAAAGATACAGACTTGACTTCCAACACGCCATTCGTATTCTTCTTAAAATGAAGTTGAATTTTTCCCTCCCTTTATCCGAAAATGCGAATATGTCATGATAGCAGTAGGAGATAGTGGAGATAAAGGAAGTAATAATTGTGAAACGGTGGTGGAGATGACAACTTGCACACTGTGGACACGATCATGCGCCTAAAATCAAATTTAAAAATATCTGCGGTGCAAACAGTATCGCGGTGACTCGTCTTTCATTGAATCTTGTTGCTATCTAAGTCTTTGTGTTTTGAGTCTTGTCTCTCGTTAACTCTTGTGCCTGTGACTTTTGTCGCCTTGGTTATCTTACGTCTGTGTATATCTTGCTCCATTGTCGGCTTTCTTTTTGTTTTCTTGTTCCTCGGGTAACAATATTCTAGTCTGTTTTCATATTTGCAAATGAGTTGAAGAATCACTGCGCTGTATCCAACAACTTTCATTCCAGTTGGGTGAGTTCACATCTCCTTCTACCTGATTATGCGATGTTAGATGAAACCAACTGGAATTTACAAACTTTTGTCTTTACGCCTTTAACCATTTGTTTCTTTCTAAAACAAAAGCTATTTCTATACCAGAACAACTGATCTGATATGACTTTCTAGAGTTACACAGTTAATCACCAGAGATTAAAAAGATTTTTTCTGCTATATATTCAGGAATTTCTGGATTATTTCTAGTACATTTCATTTAACAAATATTGACTTCATAATTAAAATTTTCTCTTATCTATCCCGCTAGTTGTACTAGAAAGAAAGTTTAAGTCCGAAAAGATTGTTACATCAATTGTCTGTCCTGGAAAGCTTCCGATATTCTTTCTGTCAGTTGTCGCGTATACAAGCAAGTTCAGTGTTTCAAAATACCTAAATCCTCATTCCACATAGCGAAAAAGTTTTCGTTTCCAAAATGAACGGTATTCTAATGTTTTCTAAGCTCAAAGCATAATTAATCAACGTATTTTATTAATTTGACAATAATGTTTATGATATTCGCGGCATTTAATGATTACTTTTGTGACATACGACATTAATTATTTGTTATCGATGTGACACTTCCGATAAAAGAAACTCTTTTATTACGCTTGGATCACTTATGAGAAATATTTTTTTGAGAAATTGTTGTCAATTGATTTTCAATTGTTGTGGCACTCGCATAACACACACACACACACACACACATACACATATATACACACACACACATATATATATATATATATATATATGTATGTATGTATATCTATAACTAATCACAAAATACGGAATGTGATGAATATATAAATATAGACAAAATATATACGAATAAAGAGAAACATTTCTTTGTGTGGATTTTGTGTATTATATGAATCACAAAAATATATATATATAAATAGAGACAAAATCCAAGAAGGAAATATAAATATTTATATATATTTTATATATATATATCTATATATATATATATATATATATATATATATATACATAGAACCATTTACAATGGTTCTTGCAAATGCAGTTTATGATGCAAGATCGATCGTTAGTGCGGAAATCCACGAGCCAAAATGAAGTGCGGGAAGGAGGGAGGGAGGGAGAGAAGGGAGGGAGGCAGCGAAAGGGGTACATCGCAAAGTTTTAGTGGAAGGGGAAAGAGAGGGAAAGTGAAGTGGGCGGAAGGAGAAAGGTAAGACTAAAGGAGGCAGCAGCGGGTAGGGGAAAGGATACATTATGATGTTGAAGCGTGTTTTGGGGGTAGAGGGAACCCGGAAAGAGGGAGAGAAGATAATTGAATACATTGCCGTAGAGATGTTTATGACGGTGACCGTTTGCGTGCACGTGGTTCGGAGCAATAAACCAGATAATCAGTTGTCATGTTAATCAACCTGTCAATCACAAGCGCTATTTCCAAGTAATTGCTAAGTGCACTAATGAAAAACAACTTCAAACGGACACTAAAACTCTTGTTTTATGGCGGACTCTACGAATTGGTCAGGTGGGCCGAGGGGGGAACGCGTGTCGGAAACACAATATATAAAAGACAAATAAAACAGTAATAATAGTTTGTTGGAGAGAGAGAGAGAGAGAGAGAGAGAGAGAGAGAGAGAGAGAGAGAGAGAGAGAGAGGGGGGGCAAGAAAGTACTCAGTCACAACCGTTGTTATACTGATTGTATTACGTATAAACAATTCTACTTACAATCCTGTTTCCTTATAGTTGTTTATTAAATTGATATTATTGTAGAACTGTGTGAAATTTGCCATTTGATCTGACTCCCATTTTACCTTATGCATTTCAGAGATAGAATAATATCTTACGTTTTTCATTTTTGACTCCTTCCAAATATTCAATACTTTCCCGCTTTTGATTTTATAGAAATAATAAAAATGATAGGTAGATAGATAGATAGGTTGCTTACTCACTGTGCTAAATTCGACAGCTAAACTGATAGATGTACAGATCAAAAGGTGCTTACTCACCGAGCCAAATTTTCTGGATGTGGCCCATTTTTGAAAGGGTGCTCTGCTGCTGCAGCAGCCGCTGCTGCGTGTGTGGGCCAGGGCGCCGGATGCGGGGGCAGGGGCAGGCCTGTGTGGGCAAGCAGGGCAGGGTGGGGCATCCCACCATTCAGGGCCATGTACTGGGCCATGAGGCCCTTGGGAGGCGGATTGTACCCGTTGGACAGCAGGGGCGACTTTTCCATGTCGCCATCTGTTAGGGATGAGAAGAGACCGGTCACTGCATGGGTTGTGCAGTAAACAAGCAACTAATTAGTTAACAAATAATATAATAGGCAAGTGAGGTTTCAATTCTATCATTTTCTTATCTTTTCGTTTCAAACTTACAAAAAACTGTAATTATAACGGAAATTTCAATATCATTGAAGTCCTTTACTCTAGTTTCTCAAAAAAAAAAAAAAAAAGCTAAATATGATATTACTAGTAATTGTTTGTGTTGTTTGGGTTTCACTTATTTAATTCAACCTGATGTTGATGTACCAAAAAAATATGAAATGGAATAACTTCAGATCAAATCTTATTAAAAACTATGAGAACTGTAATTACAGGTATAAATGGTTAGAAATGACATATTCCTCCCGATTTTGTATCAAAAAGAGAGGCAAGTTAAATGGCAAGTGTAGATTATCAGTTGAGCAGAAATGAATTCCTCATCAGACTTTATCAGCCTGGAGGAACTAAAATGACAGAGATAAATCAGAAATAAAGGCAACTGAAAGACAGGTGCAATCCACCAGGTAAGCAAAAAATTCCGTACATTGTATCTGAGCAAGAGACAACCGAAAGACAGGTGCAAATATGGTATGTAGAAGGCATTACATCAAAAAAGTAAATTTAGGTAGTGGAAAAGGCAACTATAAACCACCAGGTAAGCAGGAGAGAATTCCACATTACTTTTTATTAGTCAAAAGCTAAAATAGATAATTAACGACACAGGTGCAAAACACCAGGTAATTAGAAAGAGATGACATTTTATTAGACAGAAACTGAATTTAGATCATGAATGTCGCAGGTGTAAAGCACCAGTGAGCAGGACAGGTTCCTTGTCATATTTTGTCAGAAAATAGACAACTGAAACGACAGCGTCAATCATAAGGCAAGCAGTAGAAAACGGCATAAAAATGATCATGAGCAAAGTTACGACGATGCAAATGACTTACCATGCACTCCTCCGTTCATGAATGGAGGGAAGTCTCTGGCATCCATGCGCGTCTTCTTGAGTGCCATGAGTGCCTCCGGGGATAGGTGAGGGGGATGGGGAGGGGGAGGTAAACCTGGTAACCCTCCGATGCCTAATATTTCGTGGGGCCGTTTCGGCGGTCTCCCTGGCCTGTGGAAGACAAGAAACAATTCTTCAGGAGTGAAATCATTTGAACAGCTCTTTCCTCTCGTGCACGCACGCATATACACGCCTGTATGTATGTATGTATGTATATATCATTCACCAAATTTCCATTGTCACATTTACATTTCTTTAAAGGTAAAATATAAAAAATAACGCATGTGGTATTCTTGATAGCGTTCCACATTCAAGTATCAGTAATTGATCATGTTTAAAATTGCGTCAGTTCTCATAAGAGTGTAGGTAAACGCCAAGGTTTTGGAAGTTCAGCATTTACGATTTACTGAAGCAGAACCCGGTTAGGGGACCCAGTTACACATAAATACATAAATGCTTACATACATATTCATTTAACCGGGCCTTTGCATAAAATCATGGGAAAGTTCCAGTCAGCTGGACTTCTTGCTTGTTTCATTACGAACAGCAAAGGGCTTTGCTAATATCTGATGAAAGTTCAAACCTGCATGGATGGGATAGGAAGTGTAGACTAAACAGCTAAAGCCTGAACGTGGCTTTCGAGTTTACTGTCATATGTTGATATTAGAGTAAAAAAAGTCCCTCTCCGTTTCTCATTCCTTGCAAGTCATTCGATCCTTGCCAGCATATCACCGGAAAGCTCTTACTAATATCCTACGAAATATACTGTTCAATTCTTATTCCTTGGACGTCGCTGGATTTCCACGGAGCATTTCATAGTACGTTTGACTGTAAGGATGATTTAGCATCACCCTTCAGGGTGGAAGCTGCGTGACCAGACGAATCTTCCCGATTCGAGTTGCTGCCACCTAAACCAGCGTCATTCCAGATTCGACTTAGTCATACGCTGGGCGATTCTGTGTGCAGATCATTCCGTTCGTTAGTTATTCATAAAGTTTATTTTATGCTTGATCGTCTGACTCTTCATAAATTAAATTTAAAACTATTTGAATTTTGTTTTTTTGTTTTTTGTTATTCTTCTTTCATTAAAAGTAACACAAACTTTTTAAGTTTTATCATCTGGTTTTTGGATCATTAAAACTAAAACAGTCTTTTATCTGTATCTTCTGGCTTCTCATTTAATGCAACTAATATTGATATTTTTTGTATCATCAAGTTGTTACACCAAGCAATTTTTTTATCGTCTTGCTTTTTCCTCACTGTAATCTTTGAGTTTTTTTTTTTTCGTGATCTCGATCTGACTGAGTTTCCGTGGGACTTCAAATTCTTGCCCCTCATTAATAACGTTTGTAAAGTGCTCCTGATTTACTTCAGAACTCCCGTTTCTCCGGTTTTGATGACCTTTAATGCTCAAGGACAGATGAAGCAGGAAAGTAACATAGTGTTTTGCAATGTAAATAATGTTTTAATGCATACTCCACCGCCAAAATAAAAATAAAAAAGAGATTAATTATTTGAAAAAATTCAGACTGTTTTCGTAAAAGTGTTGCTTCTCCTAAGAATGAAATGTGCTTTTCCGAGTAATTATGTTTCCGCATAACAAAAACCTTACAGAAATGTGTATTACCAGGTAAAAATGCTTTTAGGTAGATTTCTATATCCGTCTATCAAGCTGTGTGTGTGTATATGTACAGTATATATACAGTATATATGTATATATATATATATATATATATATATATATATATATATATATATATATATATATATATATATATATATATATATATATATATATATATATATATATATATATATATATATATATATATATATTTAAATTTCTGACTTTCTTACTTGCGTATTCATAACAATTTATGGTGCTATTTGATATTGTTTCATAAGAATTTATGGTAGTGTGAGAAAGTTATAGATAATTAATTGAATCAGACATAAATAGAGCTTTTCCCTTTTCCTTCTTAAAATCTCTCTCTCTCTCTCTCTCTCTCTCTCTCTCTCTCTCTCTCTCTCTCTCTCTGTTTGATCTCTCAACTGGAAACTTGCGTCAGAATCCATACAACTTTTCAACAAACGTAAGAATGTTCTCATGTAAAATCCATTATATAATCCCACCAAGTTAAAAATGAACAAGAAGTAAGAGAAATTTGTGACGCATGCCCAAACACACGCCAATCCCAACCCCCTCCCTGTCCTCAGTAGGTCTAATTACAGGGTATGCGCAAGGCTCCCACCAAAAAAAAAAAAAAAAGTAAAATAAAATAAAACCAGGCTGGGGGGGGGGGGACACAGATTGGTACCCGTATTATTTACCCTTCCTTGCGATTACGTATTTCGGAACGGAAGAAAATGTTATTTTCCAGAATAGCTAAGAAGGATCCATGCTGGATTTTCTGTAACTCTAAAGTTGCTTTTCTTATTTCGATTTCCTCTCACTCAGTCATGACAGGAATGTTATATATACTATTTTTGACAAATGTGCAGTATCTGAGGTCACCAACGAACACACACGCGATGTCGCATATACAAACACACATACATACATATATATAAATGTGTGTGTGTATCTCTGCATGTATGTACACATGTATACGAATAGACTTTATCTTTCAATCTTAAGTTTGATAATCATCCAAAATATTTTACAGTTTTGATCATGTAGCATTATTTATGACTTTTCTCCTCCGGATCTGAAGTGTTTTGTGAGCTTATAAAAAAAGCTTAGTTATAGGCACAATGTAAAGTTAGTTACCACATACGTAGTCAAGATCTTTGGTTGAAAGGGATGAAAATCAGATTTATCAGTTAGTGAGCAAGTGTCATTAACAACATATTACGTGGAAACAATGTTTATCAACTCAGACTCATGTGGGAGGGTTAGGGGAACGGAGAGAGAGAGAGAGAGAGAGAGAGAGAGAGAGAGAGAGAGAGAGAGAGAGAGAGAGAGAGATTTCCACTAAAAAGCCGTAAGATTTCGTTTCGCTAACCATCACAGGCCATTAAAAGAGCCTTAATTTTGGTTCTGTTAAAGTCATTTCGGTGGTATAATAGAGCGTTAAAGAAGAGATTGAAAAGAGAGAGAGAGAGAGAGAGAGAGCTCGCGATTGCTATTAAAACATATCCTTTGTGTTTTTTCCATCGTGATACAGACGTCAAATGACCGTAACTAAAAAAAAAAAGGAAAAAAAAAACTTATTTTCAAGCCCAGTCACCCTAACCAACCCCACACAGCTCGGACATTAGTAAGAACCTCGTCTCTATCTGTTCGTCCAGTCCTAAACGTAAAGCGTCTGTCCGTTCACATACAATGGCATTACTCAATGATTTTCACATTTCACCCCTTTACACACCACATGTGTGCCGGCTGGCCAGTGTAAACACAATTCATTCTCTCTCTCTCTCTCTCTCTCTCTCTCTCTCTCTCTCTCTCTCTCTCTCTCTCTCTCAGATACATGGACGCCTGTTTTCTCTGTATCTCGCTTCCTCTGTCTTTATTTCTTAAATCATAACATTTGGTCTCTCGCTATACTTCCTTTCTCTCTATCAGCATATGAGTAAGCCCTTATTAAATTTTTTGTCACTTTCAGCTCTCTCTCTCTCTCTCTCTCTCTCTCTCTCTCTCTCTCTCTCTCTCTCTCTGTCTCTCTTCCAATCTCATCGGGACGCTTTCATTACGTCTCTCTTGTTTCTCGCTGATGAAACGGCCGCTCGTTTTCTGATGATTCAATTATTGCGCCGAGACTAAATTTCATATTGCGGTAATAATTTTGTTTTTATGGCCATCGATATGGCATACGAGTACCGCCAGGGACAGGGGATGCGATCACCGCTCCCGGTGCGTGGTGTAGGGGCAAGGAGTCTCTCTCTCTCTCTCTCTCTCTCTCTCTCTCTCTCTCTCTCTCTCTCTCTCTCTGTTTGAGCAATTATTTCCGTAATCTAGATAA
>NC_089755.1:22650176-22677676 GCF_040412425.1 Macrobrachium rosenbergii
TATTATTTATCGTCATGTGTTACAATACCCATTTAATCGAAACCGATATGAAGGACTGTTTGTGGATTAATATTAAGAGCATAAAACTCGTCATGTGTTAATTAGTGGCAACATTTTCTAAACATGTATATATATATATATATATATATATATATATATATATATATATATATATATATATATATATATATATATATATAAGGATCATGAATATACACATTTCGACAAAGCCAGAAAACCCGTTTTATTTCGTACGGTTATAGGAACTTGATGTTCTCCTATATCTATATAATTCATAGACATTGGGATTTAAGTATTTCCATACCTTACACAGCAATTTAAACACAACTAATGCCAGATTATGACGTTCAGGTAACGTATTTCTTCCGTTTTCTTATAATTTTCAGTACTTATTTTCATGTAAATGCTATGCGCAGCATTGAGATAAACAACAAAAGATAAAGTATTGCTTTTCTCATCTATCTGATTATTATGAGAACTGTTACAAGAATAAGATAAAAATATTAATCGTGGAACTGGCATGCAATACATGCATGTAATGAGTAATGGAGAGGTATATAATCTAATGGTCCATCTGATTATGTTGAAGAATAAAAGAGTAATATATTAATTAATCTTATCCTCTTGATTGTAAAAGTTACAAGAGAAATATAATATTCTTATCGTCCTGATTGTGAAAATTACAAGAGAAATATATTATTCGTATCCGCTTTACTGTTTAGATTACAAGAGAAATATGTTAATCTTTTCCTCCGTTCGTGAAAAATACAAGGTTAATATATTAATCCTATCATCCGACTGATGTTGATGAAGAATACAAGAGAAATAATACTTCCTATGATCCGCCTGATCATTATGAATAATAAAAGAGAAATATATTAATCTTATCCGCCCGACTGCTTTGGAGAATACAAGAGAAATGTATTAATTTCATCATCCGCCTGATTGTCATGCAATACATCCACATGAGGAGAAAAGAAAATGAGAAATGCATCGATCATTACTGAATGTCTTTATTGATATTAATGAACGCCATGATGAGACAGCGAATTTTGCTGCCCTTTGCTGCTGCTGCTGCTGTTACTGCTGTTGCTGCTGTTCCTTAATGGCCGTAATTGAAAAACGTAATACGCGGATTTCCGACTTATTGATCTTTCGCTTTTCTTTCTCTCTCTATCGTTGTTACTGGAGTCTTTTTTCCCCCCTTTTTTATTTACCTTCTTTTTTCCTGGCGTGACTCAGCTCTCAAACATATGTACATTTGACCCCCTCTCTCTCTCTCTCTCTCTCTCTCTCTCTCTCTCTCTCTCTCGCTCTCTGCCCTTGATATTTTTTTTATTGTAACAGGATACTCATGTTTGGATGTGGCGTTCGAAATTATGAAGAGAGAGAGAGAAAGAGAGAGAGGGTTATGCATGTCATTCAGTTATACAATCGATTTCTAGGCTCAATCTCTTGTTTCCCAAGTTGGTGTACATGACGGTTGTTTCAACGTTAAATAAAGTTATATATGTTAATGTCGGCATTATTAATAAATAGTCTTGTTAAAATTTCACTTCAAGCTTACTGAGTAAATCTGGATATGCGAAAGTAAAATTTTCCAACATCAGAACAAACCACAGAATACTACTACAACTGCGGCTGTTAATAATTTAATAATAATAATAATTTATTATTATTATTAATAATATGATCACATTCAGGTGTAGAGCCACGCTATTTTCTAAAGGACCGCTGATACTTAAAAAAAAAAACATGGTAAAGCATTATCTTTTGATTGTTATTTGAACCAACACCCATTTGTCCTCTTCTCTGTCTACTTATTGTCTTTGCGTCATTTTTCGTTTTCATAATTATAATAAACAAGCCAAAAATACCATAAACCGTTAAGTGAAAAGACATAAATAACATCCGAGAGAAAATATAGTAAAGTGCAGATGGCAATGACAAAACATAATTAGATAAATTTCCAAGTAGTAGCTGAATAATACGCTACGTTCACGGTTCTCAGAGTGATGATAAATTATCATAGCGACTGGATGTCACTCGGCGAATATTCGGTGTCATTTCATCGGTCCAAATGTCTCTGGTTTCAGTTTTGTTGTTTTAATGTCACTTGCATCATTGGTCGTCTAATGCCTGTGTTGTCAATATGCTGAAAAATGTCATAAGCAACAACACACACTTTCAAATTTTATATAACACACTTTGTTGTATATGTATGTATATATATATATATATATATATATATATATATATATATATATATATATATATATAGCGTGTGTGTGTGTGTAAGTGTATGTATACTCTCAATCAATCAGTGGTACACAATACAAGTTCAGTTCAAACTTATTTACGGTCATTACACTTGATAGTTGCTTATCCTTCCGGTCCATATAAAGCTGCTTGATATCAAGTCGTGAAGGCTAGAAAATAACGAAAAAAACATAATGGCCAAACTGCCAAAGTAATGGACAAAAATGAGAAGAAAAGCCGTGATAGATGAAAGTGTTTCGGGATCTTTTTATAAGACTGTAATGAGCTCCTCCTCGTTATGATCCAACAATCCGTTTCCGTACATAGAGGGAAGAGGTATAAAGGCCTAAAAGAATCATTCTTTTCCGCCTAAAAGGATTCTTTTGCTGTAAGAGATTTCCTTTGCTGCATGACTGACAGCCGTTTAGGTAGTTAATTAACAATATTCCTGCTTTTATATTTTTGTTTCTTTTCTTTTTTCTCTCGTGAAAATGATTCAATCACTGGTCCTTCCATTCATCCCAGTAACAAAGCCGCGTCGGATATCAGCTACTGAACTCCCATTTCGCTGTAGAGTCTAATCTTCATATATAAAAAAAAAAGCAGAAATAAAATCATGATGCTATTTAACGCCTGATTGGCCTCTCTCTCTCTCTCTCTCTCTCTCTCTCTCTCTCTCTCTCTCTCTCTCTCTCCTACTGACCACAGCTACAGTAACAACAAGAATAATAATCATCATCGTCTCTATTTTCATTCGCAGTCGATGGATTCTTTTGATAAGGACGCACCGTAAAAAGAGAGGGGTGAAAGAGAAAAGAGAAAGAGAGAACTGGCCGAGAGAATAAGAGCAAAGTCGCCCCATTCGGATGCCAGATGTTTCCATTTGCTTTACTAACTTGATAATGCGATTTCGGCCTCAGACGCGTGGCGACACATTTGCGGGGATAAAGACGCATTATTTTGAGGAAAAATAAAACCCCTTTCTTTACCGCCCATCGTCCAACCCCTTCTCTCCCCTTCCCCCTTCCCCTTCCAGCCCCTTTTCCACCAGATATGATGAAATATGAGAGGTGAAAAGAGTTGAAATCGATGGTCATTTCGCTTTGATGGTCGGCTTTTTTCTTCTTCTTTCCCCTCCACATTATTTCGCCTTTCCACGACATTTATCATCACACTCTGGGTCGGTCTCGCATTGACCGGCAAAGAACATTTGTAACCTTGGGGATATGCCCATCCTAATGCCCATTCAAATGCCCTGAACAGCACTCGCATTGCAACTAAGGAGGCTGAGGGGGAAAAATTGACTACAGAATTCTTAGTTTCTCCGTCTTTCTTGACTGAAGTGAACGAAATGGATCGATTGTAAAAGTCAGGGGGGGGGAAGGGGCATGAAGGGGGGGTTTAGGAGAAGGGCCTAGGTCCTTGCTGATCATACGGAAGCGAAGGTACAAAAAGGAGAAAATTATTAAATTAGACTGACAAAAACAGAAAGGTAATAGTTGTAGGGATAATTACAAAAATAGCAATAGTAATATTAATGTAAAAATTAACAGCTCAATGTATCCACTAATTAAGAGCACAATTGAATTTATTGTAGAAATTGTCTGTCTAAAACTAATTGTCTTAATATTTTCTGCATAAGAGTGTAACATTCCATAACCTCAAGTATGACAATTTCTACCCCGCTCCATTTGTAGTACCTGTGAGCATCCTTTATCGACAAAAGTATAATGTTTGTTTGACCTAGTGAAGGAATAAACGTAGACGATTATACATGTTGGGTTGAATATATTTCCACGGTGGTTTATTATTCTTTCCCACCAAAATTGTGCACAGTAATAAACTCGTCTGACAGGTCAGTCATTATACAAGATATAATTTTAAAAAACCTTGTAGGCGGCATTATTGCAAATTGTTCGAAGATCCACCTATGTCCAGAGAATGTTCCTAACAGTTTTGCTGAGTAAGATTTTCCCTCAAAATTTCAAACCATGAGACTGACATAAATGGAACATGCTGGATAAATCAGTCACGGTACGCTGAATGGTCCTTAAAATCTTGTAAGTGGCATTAACGGATCTTGTGGGAAGATCAGTCACTGCACGATAGTTAGTCTTAGAAATTCTGATGACCGTCCGGTACATTCTCAGAAATTCACTATATATATATTAATAAAACTCGTATGGAATATCAATCATTTTGTAAGGAACAGTCCATGAGAGTTTGCTGGTAGACAGGATGTCCGTCGCCGATCAACGATCACTTTTTCGATCTGACGGATCGGCATCCTCCCTTACAGCCGGACGTTCACTTAGATTTTGAAAAATATTGTAGAGGGCCGTTAGTGAACTTTCTGGCAAACACTGGTCAATGAACAAAGGACGCGCCCAAAACGTCGAGGGAGGTCCATTTTCTAAGTGAATTTTTAAGGATGGCCCGGGCAGCACTATTATTCAAATTTCATAGACAAGGGTTCAAAAGCTTAACATGGTGCTGGACCACTGTCAAAATATCATTAAATATTTTTCATGGCCTTCAACGACATTTCTGGGAAATCATTAATAATAATAATAATAATAATAATAATAATAATAATAATAATAATAATAATAATAATAATGACATGAAATGTGTCGAATATCCGGTCACATGTTTCCAAAAACGTACGGATCAGTGACATCGCAAGTCGCACGTATGACTTGTTACTAAGTAATATATTATATATTATATATATATATATATATATATATATATATATATATATATATATATATATATATATATATATATATTATATATATATATATATATATATATATATATATATATATATATATGTATATAGATATAGAGAGAGATAAAATATTTTGTTACATTAATTATCCAAATAGGTGTTCGTCACTGGAAATCAGTAAATCATATCGTCAAAGGTTTATTTATGTATGCACGTATATGTTTACATATTTGTCATTTATAAACGTGACTTATTGTTATTCAGCAATATTAAGCGACAAATAGTACTGACTATTTCATTCACTGTACCTTGGGAATAACTGGAACCCAGGGGGAATTTTTAGTGATGGTCAAGTCGACTGCATGATTGGTAACAAACTCCTGGGTTCGAATTCGTTCTACAGGCAGATGCGCTTATCAACTTCAAATTCACTGATACAGTGAATTTACTAACAAATGAGATTTGTGGTGTATGTGTGTGTGTGTGTCTGTGAGTTCCAGCATAACTCTGAAACGCATTGAGCAATTACAACCAAACTTGGTGTACATGTGACTTACTATCTGGAAAAGAATACTGTGGGGGGTAAGACATCACTGGCAGCAAAGGGTGTGGGTAGGAAGGGGGTGACATGTAAAAATAACCGAAAACGGCAGATATATGTGTCTAATGCATAGTTTTCGAGGTCGTTGAGATGAACGGTGACCCCCCCCCCCCCCATGCCCTTTAAGTCCAAGTTCAGTCCCGATAGGAAGAGGGGTGAGAAGGGATGAAATATAAAATGTCAAAAATGCCGGCAACGTAATTAAAGCAACTATCTTAACAAGAAAGAGAGAGAGAGAGAGACAGAGTGAGAGAGATGGGGGTGTTAGAGAGAGAGAGAGAGTTTTCCCAGGCAGTGCCAGGCTGATCAGTTTTTATATATATATATATATATATATATATATATATATACATATATATATATATATATATATATATATATATATATATATATATATATGCTACATGAAGATAGTGAGAGAAATAAAAGTATACTTGATGATTATCGCAAGAGATTGTGTTAGAGAGAGAGAGAGAGAGAGAAAGAGAATCGGTTTTCATTCAGAGTTTTCCCAGGCAGTGCCAGGCTGATCAGTTTTTATATATATATATATATATATATATATATATATATATATATATATATATATATATATATATATATATAATATATGCTACATGAAGATAAAGGAGAGAAATAAAAGTATACTTGATGATTATCGCAAGAGATTGTTGCGAGAGAATAATGTGGTGTAAACAAAAATAAATTAAGAAAATAAAAGGACCATTTTACTTTCAGCCTTACTCTATTTTTTTTTTCAGCAGCAGTGAGTTTATTTAAGCGCCTTTTTCTCTTCCTGGTAGTTATTCGTCTCTGTCTATATATATCTTCTACTAACCTACCCCTCCCCACCCATTAAAAAGAATGAGAATGAGAACGCTTTACTTAATATGGACAACGTGGTCTCGATGTGCATCTAGCATTCGCTTAGTCCCTATCAACGTCCAGTAAGAGAGAAGTATCAAGTGTTGCGGCGTTGTACCCCCTCCCACCTCTCCCACCCCCTCCACCTTTTGCATCCCTCTTCCCCATTCTCACTTCCCCCTTTCCCCTCCCCCATCCCTTCTTCCTTTACCACTTTTCGTTTCTTCATTATTTAATACGACGTGGCTACATTCCTCCTGAGTAGGATTTCGATATGAGATAAGACGAGTTGTCATATTGTTTTTTTTTTCTTTTTTCTTTGTGGGGTCATATCATTTTAGACAAGTTTTTTTTTGCTGCTGTATTTTTTTTTTTACTCTTTTCCATTTTTCATTGCGATAAGTAAATTAACACTAGACACGATTTATAGGACAAATAGCTTATTGTGGTTTCCTTCATAGGATGACACCTTTGTCGGCTGTGAACTGAGGCGAAATGACCTCAAGCTGGCAAACGTCATAGCTGTCCTAAGTTCCTAACCATCATCATCATCACAATTGTCCTCCCAGTGCGATGGGAATGACTACTTTTCCTGGGACAATGAATGTTGTCATTTTGTGTCAGATACTTCCATAGTATCGGTCGAATGCTGCTGTGTTCCGTTACGTGGATAACTTGGGTTCGGTAATAATAATAATAATAATAATAATAATAATAATAATAATAATAATAATAATAATAATACATTTGAAATTCAGCTAAGCTTTTATGATTTTGTATTTGTGAAAGATACAGAAGAAGTACTATTGACTGATCAATAATAATAGCAACATGGTTGAACGTCTCGGTAGCTCAGTGGGAATTTTATGAAATATAAATTTTTAAGGCCTATACGACAATTTCTCTCTCTCTCTCTCTCTCTCTCTCTCTCTCTCTCTCTCTCTCTCTCTCCTCGTGGCTAAGTGGCAGCGCGTCTAGCTCCTAAGTGGACAACACGTGTCCCACTCGAACCGGGCGAGGAGGAACAGATGGGCGCGTTCAGTAAAATTCCTCTGTGCCTGTGTTGACCTCAGCAGAATTATGTACCTGGTTGTCAGACGACTGTTATGAGTTGCAACTGGAGTGGAGAGAAAGGAAGAGAGGGGACAGGAGAAAAAACTATACCTTCATTGCTCCGTCAAGAACGTACACCAATACAACGGGAGGTCCTGGGCGAGGTAATCCACACCCCACTTACAGTAGGTGAAACCATTCATTAATCATTCTCTCACTTTCCCTAAAAATAAGTATGCCACTACTAGTTGACCGAAGCGGTGAAATATGTACCTGGCTGTTAGTCTACTGATGTGGTTCGCAGCTGAGAGAGAGAAAGATAAAGAAAAGAAGAAAAGAGAGGAGCATAATAGCCATGTCATTGAAAACACGGGGCCCACTTCGGCGAAGTAATCTTCATCCCACCGGGATTAAATTATTCGTAAGGTAGTCTGCAGGAACAATAATTAACCCTTCGCTTGTTGCATTGAGTTTCAAACACACTCCTGACAACACTGAGCACAATATGAGCTTGTCCTTAATATTCATCCCTCTTGTTTCTGTTATTTGTTATCATTTTGTTATCCTTTTCAGTTGCGAACTGAAGCCTCGAGTCCGATCACCGCTGTCTGCTATCCAATCCCTCTGGTTCCCTCTCCAGTCCCTTTGCCTTCGGATAACAACCCCCATCCCTCGCATTTGCCCCACACATCGCAGGTTATCCTGGATCAGAAATATATCGTAAAAGTGAATTGTAAAAGTGTGATGGGCAACATCGTTGCCTTAAGGTAACAAGTGATGGCCAAGGAAAGAGATGGGGGGAGGGGGAGAGGGAGAGGGAGGAAGCTAAGGAATGAGGGAGGAGGGAAGAGGGGAAAGGAGAAATGGCAAGAAGAGATGGTGTTCTCCCCAGTAGCCATTTAGTAGCCAATATCAGGTATCTGGTGGGCTTGACCGCTTCATTGCCTCACTGGGGGAGAGAGAGAGAGAGAGAGAGCGAGAGAGACTTCCCTTATCTCCTTCAGCAATGTGGCCCAAGTCGCTTGCTTGGAGCTGCATTTGGGCGATTCTGGCGTAACTCCTCATCGCTCAGTTCTAATGCTAAGTGTTATTTCTTAGCTCCGACACATCCAAAGCTTTGCTAAAATCCCCATAAGAAAAAAAAATCGTTCACTTTTCCCCCCCAAGTTATAGCCAGAGGTGAAGGAATCGGATGCGGTGCAGGTAATGGCGCGGAAGATAGTGGGGACCGCCCCCGGGACCGCAACCGTAACCTTACCTGCTGACCTCGGCTACGTCACACCGACTCATATTACACGATTCGCTCTACCAGATGGATGGCACAAAGGATAGATCACAAAAATATCTCTCTATTTTTTCCAGAGCCCATCAGGTGGAAGTAAAGATTCTGAATGATGTAATACTATCTGCTCAGAGAGAGAGAGAGAGAGAGAGAGAGAGAGAGAGAGAGAGAGAGAGAGAGAGAGATTAATTCTGAGCTTTAGCGTTGGTCAGTGAGATCATTATCAGGGTTGACAGCCCATGAGGAAGAAGGGCTACTGCATTGGGAAGAGCAGATAAAAGAAGAAAAAAAAACCGAAATATTTAACGTAAAGAGATATGGACAAATAGAGAACTGATTCAATAGGTGTGTGGGAAAAGGCAGCATTAAAGCAACAAGAGGCGTTTTGCAGCGTTGATTTCGCAGTGTTGACATAAATGCAAAAAAAAAAGCTACTATTTTTCTTTAAAGAAATTAGAATCACTCCAATAAGGAGAGCTCAACAGTCAAAGGAACACTTCAAAGACTAGCAAAGGACTAAGCTCTATCAAAACAAATCTCTAAATATGAACGATGTAAGACTTCATACCATAAGTTTACAAGATCCAAAAAGGAAAACAATTGAAGCTCTAAAGTGATTATTTCTCTGACAAAGTTTAAATAAAAAATAATAATTTTGGCCAAAAGGTTTTAATACATACAGCGCTATGCAGGGTAAGTTAGGGTCGGGGGCCCCTTTTGGAGGAGGTACGCCCTCCCCGGGGATACGTGGCCTGGAGCCGCACCTGCAAGTACATATATTACACTGCATCACCAACCTTGCCCACTAGCAATGATAAAAACACACACAGACAAACAAGCAAACAAGCATACATGAATAACAAACAACAAACAGGCTCCCTCTTGTGGTTTATCTGACTTGTTCTCGGATTGCTCTGACACTCTGGCATTGAAAAGTCATAAAAAAGGGAACCATATAACAATCACAGAACCTATTTGTAAATGCAAATTGAAATTTTCTCTGAATGACTAAAATAGACGTTTATACATCTCACATTTGAGGCTGAATTCACACGAGAAAACTAGAAGTGAAAGAAACAGATAAGAAAAGCTATTCGAAAATCGTCTCTTCGAATCTCTGCTACTATAAGCCATTTTACGGGGCTATTTATCTTGCACTGTGCGGTTTGGAATAAAACTCAGGTTATTATGGCACTTTAAAGGAGAAAATAGGCAGAATTTACATATGAATTATTTAATATAGACCACCAAAGACACCGTTTTCTTACAAGCAACATGTAAATGATTTCCGGAAACCAGTTGCAAATTGAATGTTGTACAACTTCAATGGAGCGAAGTTCAAGTGAGTTCTCAGATCACCTTCTCAAGAACCAGTTTTTCCTCTTTTTTTTTATCGCCAACAGACAGAGTCTGACATTTCTACATTCTAAAAGGGATAGATCATACATAAGAAAACACAGAAGAATTCAGAGAACTCCACATTTAGAAGTCTTGCAGACTCTCAGAACAGGTCAGAATATTAAGCAATTCTCTTATAATATAAATGGATTGCACTCAAGTCTTTCCTCTAAATAGATTATAATTATTATCTGTCGGAATCACAGACATTTAAGCAGACTTATAACGATCATGCTGAGCCATTTTGGCTCCGTGTGAAATTGTCTGAATATTGAAAACATTATGAAAACGAATGAACATCAGAGCACAAACTTGTTCCTTTGAACTGGTCTCTTTGTAGATATAAGGAACTTGGTGTAGAGAAGCGTTCAATAAATTCGTTTAGATATGAACAGATCCTAACTGCCTGCGGTGAACTAGTCTGAAGGTTTCAATATCGTCTCCTGGCAACCTGCCATTAAGAAATATGATGCGCTTTTGGCCGGTAGGTTGACAGGGCACGATAATGAAGTGCTCAGGCTTGTTAACTGCGGCTGTCGAACATGCTGTAAATGCGCAACGAAATACCTTCACTGTCAACCATTTCCCAGCCTCCTACACCTCTCCATATTTAGCCGATAGGAGACCATCATATTGTACATTTGAATGGCAAGCAATATTACGTCAAGTGCAAGCAGTCTAAATACATCATTGAAATCGTATAACAGTCGCGAACGTAAGAGACACTCCAGTTGTTCAACACAAATATTGTATGATTAATTTATGAATAATTGTTATTCCTGAAAGTTTAACGTTTATACGAGGTTAGTCTGAGTAAAGTGTAATATAACTCAGTTACTAGACACGGTTCTAAAAATCACTTTAGCAACAGAAGAGCTGAGATTTCCACAAAATAATTGTCAAGCTGGACCATTTTGCTCTTATCGTGGATCATGTAAGATATATAGTGTGCAAAATATCACTGAAATCTGTCATTCTCAAAAACCAAGTTTTACAACAGAAATCAGGGATTTACAAAAAAAAAAAAAAAAAAAAAAAAAAATTCATATCCCCAAAACTCATCACCAAACGCAGACCGTTTCGTATTTTTCCAAGATTATGTCAGCGCAAGCTATGTGGTAAATAGTAATAAAATCACCTAAGAATAATAACTGCTTACACAGGATATACAGTAATTCTCAGAGTACATATTTAGCTAAAAAAAATTCGCTGTGTTAAAAACAAGATTTTTTTTAATCTATTTTACTTGATAGTCATTCAAGATCACGATCAATGTATGCTAAATATATTATATATATATATATATATATATATATATATATATATGTATTATATGATATATAAATATATATATATATATATATATATATATATATATATATATATATATATATATATATATAGACGTGTGTGTATGTATGTATATGAAAAGCAGCTAGTATCCCACAAGCCACTGATTAAACAAAAGTGTGAGAGACGAAACGGACAAAGAGTCAGAAGGTGACTGACAGACAGAAGGCCAAAATAGGCTGTTGCTATACTGTATACCGGATCGAGATGCAGTTGACGAGAATATTTCCTTAAACAATTAGCTGACATTTTTAACTAAGGAAATATCACGTTTTCAGAAATAAACTAGAGAGTTTGCCATATTTTATATATTCTGCCAACTGTGGTTTCAGAATAGTTCTCATAAAAGTGAAGTTTGCCAAGAAGTATATGTAAAAGATACAAATTTCTACAAATTAACCACCCAATATTATTTGTAAGCATATTGGTAATTATTATTATGATTGCTACTATTATTATAAGACACGTTTTATGTAGTTCAAGTGCTTCAGTAATATCTATCGCGATATTCTGTGTTTACATACCACGCTGACTTTTGCTTCCACAAACATTTGGACAGAAGTCTCTCGGGTTGTATGTGTCTGTGAAATGTGTCTAATAAACAACCTTACTTTTTTCCTCCGAGGATGAGGCAAATTATTCCCAGGTAATACTTCCCAAGAGAGGCAATATCATCACTAAACATTCTTTATGGTGGAAAGTGTAATAAAATTCATCCTAAGTGCACCATCTCAAAGACAGAAAGAAGCCTCCCCTAAATAAATGAGTCTCCCGTAAGCCGACCATGATCTCGGAAATCCCCGACTGATTCAAATAAAGTTGTACCGCTGATTGTTGATGTATACTCTGATATTGCTTTGTTATTCACCGGGTAACACACACACATGTACAGTATATGTAAACGTTTATAATATCGAATATACAGCCTCAAAGTATAAAGGCATAAAACAACAATTAAAAGTAAAACTGCATCTACTGACCAGAGTCATCCTGTTTTCTTTTAGCAAATAACCCATTATTATTATTATTATTATTATTATTATTATTATTATTATTATTATTATTATTATTAAGTGATGACATCGCCTTTCTTGGAAAGGTCATAAACGAGAATAATTTGCCTCCTCGGAAATAAAACACAAATTAAGTTATCTGTCAGACAAATTTAACGCGGGGTGTGGTTTTGCTGAAAATCAGTTATTTGCTTTTTATTAGAGCCTAAAAAAATGACTTGATAATTTTCAGAAGGATTTCAGAGATTACAATGTCTCTCATTAACACCAACACTTTTTAGTATGCCTTTTAAGAGATGTATGCACAATCACAACACACACACACACACACACACACACACACACACACATAAAGCGTGCGAGAGTGAGAGAGAGAGAATAGACAGACAGAGCAAAAGTGAGAGAGGGGGAGAGAGAAAGATATCTAAAAATAAAATAAATCTGAGTAAATTTTAGCACTTAAAATATATGCACAACCTCAATATATATATATATATATATATATATATATATATATATATATATATATATATATATATATATATATATATATATATATATATATATATATATATATATATATATATATATATATATATATATATATATATACATGAAAGAGAGTAAGAAAGACAGTTTTTCTTGGAATACAATATTTGAGGATTCGTTTTTCAGTCCCCATCATCTCTTTCTTCTTCAAAGTCCCCTAAACCGAATAGTCGATTTGAAATTAAAATTAATGGTATTAATAGGTCTCATTGATGTAAGACTTTACCTTAAACACAGGAAAGAGTTTCCAGACTGATAAAATATTTGTTTCCCAAAGAAAATATTGTTAGATGTTCAAAATAATAATAATAATAATAATAATAATAATAGCAGAGGAATAAATCCATAAATGAGCGTTAATAATGCGATACAAGTATTTAACTTTCAAGTTATGATAATTTTTAATTTAGACATTAAAGCCTACATTTGTGGATTCATGTTTTAAAATATAATAATAATAATAATAATAATAATAATAATAATAATAATAATAATAATAATAATAATAATAATAATAATAATAAAATTTGGAGACCCGAAACCTACCAACGCCAAGGCTGTGCAGTATATCCTTCAAAAAGCCGCTTAAAAAAAAAAAAAAAAAATAGTGCCGTACATTATTATCTTTCCCAAATCCTGGTCATGTCTTGACAGTGACTGATCCACATTTGACCAAACTTTCGAATTACTGCTAGCAGTCAGACAGACAAGCATATCACTGAAAACGTAACCTCGTTGATGGAGATGATAATTGCTGCAATAAGTAATATGTTCTGCGTTGTACAGGGAGTGCCTTCAGCACAATAAGTCAGGTATCATTCATGCACAGCGTTACTTCATTAATATTAATTAACACATAATATTTGCATACCACTGAAACTTCGAAGATCAAAGAATTTAAAAGACAAGTGAGGCAGTTAGAAATATCAAACAACTTTCTAGCTTAACTTTCGCCGCTGAATACAGGATACTCTCTGTCTTAACAACCATTCAGCTGAAGGTCAAAACCCACTGTCTGCTGTCGTCGAAAATGACAAGAAGGTATCGACCAGTTACAAAGGTCTCACAAAAGAAACAGGAATAGCCTAAATAATTAGCCTCCATTTAATTTTGTTCCTCTTCATAACTAGATGTGACTTTTCGTATTAAGAAAAAATTACTCAAGTTTAAAAATTTATATATACTGTATATATAATTATAATATAAATTTTATATATATGTATATTATATATATATATATATATATATATATATATATATATATATATATATATATATATATATATACTGTAAATATATATATATATATATATATATATATATATATATATATATTATATATATATATATATATATATATATATATATATATATATATATATATATATATATATATATATATATATATATATATATATATATATATTCATATTTATATATATTTCACACTCACAGGCCCATCCATGTTTCAGCAAAATATTAGTGTGATAGTGACAAATGTATTTGATTTTGCCTATTTTGCCTATTTAGTTATCCCTATCCCCGTTAGCGAGTCGATATATATATATATATATATATATATATATATATATATATATATATATATATATATATATATATATATATTCAAATCGCAAACGGGGAATGACTGCAGAGGTAAAAACAAATGCAATGGTCACTATCACATTAATATTTTGCTGAAACGTGGATGAGCCCTGTGCAGGAAACGAAATTCTATACATACATACATACATACATATATATATATATATATATATATATATATATATATATATATATATATATATATATATATATATATAAGTTTTAAACTCTAGTAATTTTTTCATAATACGAAAAGCCAAATCTAGTAATGAAAAGGAACAAAAGTAATTGGAGGCTAATTGTTTTGGCTATACCAATTTCTTCTGTGACAAGTCTGTAACTGTTCTATATATATACATTTTATATATATATATATATATATATATATATATATATACATACACAAATTTATATATACATACACACACACAAGGGTTCATACTCTATTAGTATATTTTGTGTAGTAATATATATTAAAATGGATTTTTTCCTCTTCATTCATCTGTCAGTTCATTCATTTCTTTAACTCAGTCACTCCTTCACAACAGAACCCGCTGATTAAAGGTAAATATTACAAAGTCTACTATGCATAGCGAATTTTGAAGTCATTTCTTTCAAATGATTTGATGTCTTTGAAGAATATTATATATATATATATATATATATATATATATATATATATATATATATATATATATATATATATATATATATATATATAACATGTATATACACTTGGAATGGATGATGGTAAATAATTGTTTTGTAAAATAAAAAAAAAGTATAAAATAAAGATGAATTACAAAACCACATTCTTGACTGTTAATGTGATGATGACAAAATAACTACTCGTATACATAAATATAATAAATATTGATGAAAAATTACTAATTTTGTCGTTATTATTTCAGATATCCACCACTTTTCGTACACCACTGTATGAAGTATTTTGTTATACATTATCTAAATGCAATGTTGCAAGGAATGCACAGAGAGCGAAAACGTTAAAAAAAAAGATAGCTTCAAAATTATCAACCAAAAATAAAGCTTGATAAAATCAACAGTAATTAAAGTCTTTGTCTTTATACAAAGCATGTTAGACGACAAGCGCCATATATATATATATATATATATATATATATATATATATATATATATATATATATATATATATATATATATATATATATATATATATATATATATATATATATATATATATATATATATATATATTTATATACATATATGAAAGATTAATGGAAAAATGATATAACCTAGAGCTTCCCTTCCTCATATAGGAATCGTGACGGCATACCCACCCTTCTGCAATGAAAGCCCGGCAACTTTACCCAAGTATCCCACTAGGAAGACGTTACTAATCCCAGGATCCAAACAATTTCCAGCAGTTTATTTGGAGGATGGCAAGGGGACCATAGGAAGGTACTGTTGATCCTCAGCGGTTAAGAATCACTAAGAATCACTGAAACCTTTCGTTCAGAAGCTGACCAAAAGAATCCCCACCTTTCTTGGTGTCAGCTTCGATCCCCGGTATGTAATGCTAGATCCGTGTGATATACTGGAAAAGGTTGAGGACGAGGTTGTGGAGGATGTGGAGGCTGTGGTGCGGCAGGAGGAGGAGGGGGAGGAGGATGGTAAAGAAGAACGGGAGGAAGAGAAAGAGTAGAGTAGAAGAGAGAGGGAAAACGGAATGAGGGGTGTTTCATTTCCCCGCCACCAACAGAACATTTGAATTTTCTCAGGTCTCCAGAAGCAATCTGAGAGGGAAATAAGAAGCTGCGATCGAGGCCTACTTTTACGCGAGCTGCCTTTACCCGAGGCTTTGCGTTCTCTTTCTTTCTTTCTGTCTGTCTGTGTGTGTGTCCCAGGGGCTCGGCGATAGGAGGAGAGGAGGTAGTAGTAGTAGTAGTAGTAGTGGTAGTGGTAGTAGTAGTAGATCCCGGATGATGATCTTACCCTGAGACCATTCTGAAAGCGGAAAAGGGACCGTATTACCTGTGTGACGTCGACATGGTTTACAAAGACATTTGAAAATAATTGATTCTTATTTCTTTCATAATGGAAACTGGCATTTGAATGGAATTCTAGGCAATAAGACTTTAGAGCAAGAGTTAATTTGATCAAGTTATTCTTGACTGAGAACGAAAAATCTTAGATAAAAATCTTAACTTAAAAAAATCGTTTATACAGTTATGTATGTAAAGACTAAAAGCTATAAATAACGTCCAATGTTTTTTAGATTAAGTTGCAAGAGAAGAAAGTCTGAGGAATTATAGAAAGTTAAGGACCGCAACAATCTTCAGATAATGAGGATTGTTCATTTTTTAGCTAATGAAGGTTTTCTTTGCAAAGAAACAGGCGCGCTTGAATCTGATTATCGAACAAAGTCCATACTGTGTCAGGCAAGCCTTAGATACCCCACGGGCAAGAAATTTTTGGATTCGTGTCTTCATTGAAATTTATAAGGTGGAATATAAATTCGTGAATGTTTTTATCATAATGAAAACACTGCTCACTACGTTGTCTCATTTTATATATATATATATATATATATATATATATATATTATATATATATATATATATATATATATATATATATATATATATATATATATATATATATATATATATATATATATTCCTCGTCATGAGTGTGTACGTTCTCGGTTAAGAGGATACCACAGATAAAGATATCACAGTAAAAAGAACCGTAATTATATCATTTCTGCGAGGCGAAACGCTCTTGATAAGGGGTTTTATGTGGGTAATTTTTACAATGACCTGAGATAAGATCAATTCTCCAGCCGTGATTTTCGACAGGTGTATATCTTTAGCCGGATGGAGTGTTTATTTAAAAGAAGGTTCTCTCTCTCTCTCTCTCTCTCTCTCTCTCTCTCTCTCTCTCTCTCTCTCTCTCTCTCTCTCTCGTAGTTTGGGTGATAACACGTCCAGCTCACAACTGAGGGACCTGCGCTCGAATCTCTAACCGGACGAGAAATGACAGGTGGGCGCGTTCCTTAAAATCCAGTGTCCCTTTGTTGACCTAATTGGCAGACGACTGTTGTTGGTAGACGCTAGGGTGTAGAGAGAGAGAGAGAGAGAGAGAGAGAGAGAGAGAGAGAGAGAGAGAGAGAGAGAGTGTTCACTGCTCTGTCAAAAATGTATGCCATCAAAACGGGAAGGATTTGACAAGGTAAAACTCATCCTAATAGGAAGAAACTATTCGTAAGATATTCATAAGATATTCTCAAGGACAAATAAACGTGGGAATCTCAGCAACCAAAAGGTTAAACCAATTATTGCGCTCTCTCTCTCTCTCTCTCTCTCTCTCTCTCTCTCTCTCTCTCTCTCTCTCTCTCTCTCTCTCTCTTACGTTTTCTATGTAATCGCATTTTAGTTATTTAGGTGCTTGCACGTAAACCTTCTCTATATACCTCTAATTTACCTAGGTTGTGACTCTCTCTCTCTCTCTCTCTCTCTCTCTCTCTCTCTCTCTCTCTCCCTACGGTAACTAGCAATTTCTTTGCATTAATTAGGTTTCGTTACATCGACTCAAGGTAATCCGATAAGTAGCCGCTATCTCAATTTCTCCGACAATTCTTTGTATGGAACGGAACGGGTCTAAGGATACGGCGTTACCGCAGCCCTCTGTCTTTATTGACAACAGGAGATCAGGGGAGCAACTTCCTCCCTCCCTCCGTCTCTCCATCGGGTACAAGAAGAGAGAGGTAGAGTGAGATGGAAGACTAAATGTTAAAAGACTGATGTAACGTAGAATTTATTGATATCTGTGTGATATTAGGACGAACATTTGGGTTTTGTTTGTATTTTTTTTCTTTATTTCTAAAATGGGTGAATCGCACCAGATGAGAAATTTCGTAGTATATTCTACGACTGAAGGGTCGTGTCCAAAATACTGATACTTGAATTTTAGTGTTTATATTATTTACTCTTTTATTTTAAGGATGAATCTCTTCTGATGGATGCTCTTCATATAGTTTATTTGCAGAAGGGACAGTATGCTATTAGGACATCCTTTTTTCCTGGCGGAAGGAAAAATAAATTGGCAAGCATTAGAAAGACTCGATGGAGAAGGAAGAACCTAGAGGGAGGGATCATTATTATTATTTCAATTTTGTGGGGAAGTGGGATGCCTAATAATGGGGGTTTCCAGTGTTGCGTCAAAGGAAATCTTTAGTTTTAATAGCGCCTCCTGGTAATAATAATAATAATAATAATAATAATAATAATAATAATAATAATAGTGAACCGAAGTAATAATAATTATAGCAGTCAAAACAAAACGTGTAGTCTTGTGTTTTACCCACTGATCAGTACTTATCCCTCTTCCTCCAGTTCGCATCCTTGTTTTGTTGTCCTGATCTTCAGGTTTTATAATTTTAGTAATGTCACGAGACACAGAGATCTGGAGTGCTCCTTTCTTTGCTGTTTCCTTATCCTAATCATCATCCGTCTTTTTCCCCTTCCCACTTCATGACTCCTTCTTCCTCTTCATCTCCCATTACTATTTTTCATTTTCCTGTCATTCTGCCCATTTTTTTCCCTGCTATTGTCATGTTCTTCCTTCTCTGTTTTTACTCTTCTTGCTCCTCCTAATCTTCCTTCTCTTCATAATAGTCTGTCTCCTTTTCCTCCTCTTCCTCTACTTATCCTATTCCTCCTCATTTTCCCTCCATCCTTCGTCTGTTCCTTGTATCCTCCTCCTCCTCTTTCTCCTTACTAATTCCTCCTCCTTTTTGCATTCTTATCCTCCCCTTTCTATCCTTCTCGTTCTCTTATCCTCTCCCTCCATCGCCCTGCCTGCCATCTGTCACACGCCCCAAGAAACCTGATCATCCACTCCAGTATTTTACGCACCTTTACAAAAACCCTTCCGCCACACTGTTCGTGGATTCTGCATCTCTCTCTCTCTCTCTCTCTCTCTCTCTCTCTCTCTCTCTCTCTCTCTAGCGGAAGTTGTAACGACGTACCGTTGCTGAGAAAAGATGATTGGAGAGTGCAGAGGACAATGGCTCACTTCTGCCCAACGTTGTCCTCACGGTTTCAAGTAATTTAGGCGCGTTCTTTACAAAGGTCCTCGCAACATGACTGAAAGTTCAAGTCAGTATTTCATTTGGCGCGAGTGACAAATTTGTGGTGGGAAATGCCCAACTCTCACAAACCTTTGTTTCATACGATTGACTAATTTGCAATAGAATATACGCGCAATATACGAAATCCAATAAAACTGTTTATGAATCGAGTTCATTATTTGAATTAATCTAGTCTCAATCTTTTTAAATATAGTTTATTAGCTAACTGGATGCAGACATGCCTATAATCAATAAAGATCCTATCTTCAGTAAAACCAGGCGTTTAAGTAATGAAGGTTTTGCTAAGTATTAGCTTAAGAAGCACGAATAGACTCTTTAACGTTCACTAACAACTCTATATCATATCTTCCGTTGATTATTATGTCTGTAACTGTACCACAGTTATTTCTGTTAATTTTTATTAACACTGTTGATGTAGTTGTTACCACTTCCTAATTATTTCGTCCCCTCTCCAATGTTATTTTCTCACATAGTACACTGTAATAATAATAATAATATAATAATAATAATAATAATAATTAGAATTATTATTATAGCAGCTTTTAGGTATTTTTTATCTTGCTTATACATTTTCTATTTTATCCATCGTACCTGCAATCTATTCACTCATGTATATAGTCATGAGCTTAAATAATAATAATAATAATAATAGTAATAATAATAATAATAATAATAATAATAATATTATTATTATTATTATTATTATTATTATTATTATTATTATTATTATTATTATTATTATTATTATTAAAGGAATTAATTTTCCAAGGGTTAGATCATAGCCTACCAATCCTCTCGACTGGCAGTCCGTAAATAGCTGCCCATTCATCGCCGTAGAAATAGCCCATCCGGAAGACTGCCCAAAGTATATGCCGGAAACGTCGTGTAATCAAAATCGGTAAAAAATGACTCGTCTATTTTTTCCTCTCTTTTTTTTTCTCTCTCCTTAATAATGAGTCCGCATACGGCAGATGAAGACAGAGCGCAGGCGCAAAGAGGGGCCGAGCGCATGAAGCATAAAATATACACTGTGAACGATATGAAACATCAACCTTGTTCGACTGTGCACGCCTTCTTCTGATTATTTTTGTTTCATTTTTATTTTTATTTTTATTTCCCCTCCCCTTTTTCATTTTTTTTTTTTTGTCAATTGTGTTATCAGGATTTCTTTTCACATTCCTTTCCTTCTCATTGGGTCGGTTTCGTTTCATTAACAAATTAATTATTGAAATGTTTCAGTGTCTAATTCGGTTTTTATTCCTTTTTTTTATTTATTTGCAGTATTTATGAATATGAATGATAACATACATATATACATATATATATATGTGTGTATATATATTTGCATATATATGTATATATATGTATTATATATATATATATATATATATATATATATATATATGTGTGTGTGTGTGTGTGTGTGTGTGTGTGTGTGTGTGTGAGTGTGTGTGTGTGGCAGGATAACTCCTACTAGAAACAGCATCGTTTTTTTCAGGAAATTTTTTTTTTTTTTTTTCTGCGGGGTGGGACCAGGGGGTCACTGTACCCTCTTCCATTGTTCATTATCACTGCTTTGCTTAACATCACAAATCTTGGGACAAGAACTTTTTTTTCCCACGGCTGAGTAACAGGATGGTTGAGCAATTAGCGAGTCGTTATAATAAGGTAAATAAACAAGGCCAGGGGGATGAGGCATGTATCAAAGAGACCCGAAAGTTTTTTCTTCTCTCTCTCTCTCTCTCTCTCTCTCTCTCTCTCTCTCTCTCTCTCTCTCTCTCTCTCTCTCTCTTTTCGACAAGACTCACATCATCTTCCTTCTGCACCCTCCTCATCTCTCGCTCTTTCTCTCTCTTTGTCACAATACTCCCAAACTTAACTTCATGGCATGTAAATGTAGTTTATGACATTTTTGTTCATGTTGCATATATATATATATATATATATATATATATATATATATATATATATATATATATATATGTGTGTGTGTGTGCATGTATGTATGGATATATATTTATATACAGATACATACATATATATGTATGTCTATGTATATATAAATATATATATTTATATATATATATATTTGAGAAAATTTGGTCATGATACCCTCCTGAGTGATAAGCAGTGAATTATGCATTTGGCAGCCAGTCGACTGAATGTGGCCGAAAGCACGCTGAAGGGTGTGGAGTCAGCAGCCTCACCGCAAAACATTTTCAGAAAAACGGGGCGGGAAGCACCCTCTGGAGCCTATTACTTGATATTGAAAAATGCGTCAATAAAAATCTGTGTACGTATGTAATTATGCTTGTCTTGTGCATGTAATGTATATAAAGGTATGAAAGATTTCGGCAACGACATTTCTGTAATGATTCTCAATTTTCATTTACCAGCCAATGCTCGGCAAATGGAGCGCAAAGCGATTGTTCACTGTAGCTGAACGACACCTTAAGATGTAAACATCCTGCTTACCATATGCCGAGTGCCAGTTAGCTCATCTCTGCATAACTCAAGTGGATTTTCATTTTGTTAAACCCTTTTTGTTGTTTTATCTACAGTAATAACTTCCTTAGTCTTTGGTCCACGTTCTTATGTGTGTGTGTAGAGAGAGAGAGAGAGAGTCAAGTTCCAATGCCGAATTCTATTGAATCTCTTACGTATAAGTTACGTTGAGAGAGAGAGAGAGAGAGAGAGAGAGAGAGAGAGAGAGAGAGAGAGAGAGAGAGAGAGAGCGTCTCAGTGCCTTAAGTTAAATCTCGTAAAACTGGCAGACCTTAAAGGAACTTATTAAACAAGATTAACGTTTCTGTTGCAATCTCCATCTTTCTCTCTGCTGCAGGAAAGTCATAATCCCTTGTGCTTTGGACTGAATACATAGGATGTCTTGTCTGATTACCTCGTAAGATAAACTGATTCTATTTTATTTGTTTCCTGGGTCTCTGGGGATTGTCCTAAGTTCCGGTATTGTATTTAAATTGAAAATTCTTTTCTTCTCACTGTATACGCGAATCTTAAAAGTATCGGAATTTTCTGTTCTGTAATCCAAGCGATTCCAATTACTTTGTGTTAGGGGAAATCTTACGGCCATAGGTTGGAGCCTTTTCTTTAAACAGAAAATTTAATTTTCATGGTACATTCTGAACGTTCAGTTTTGAGACGTCACTGTGTCCTGAATGCATATGGCAACACTTTTTGGTTTGATTTATTGTTTTGCCCTCCCCTGGGAAGAAAAAATCAAGGACTTTTATCATTTATGATATAATTCTTTTCATTTCCATAATTTCTTAACCCTTCAGACAACGGAAGATATTCGATAATATCATTCTTCAGACACTGGTTGCTGAACGAGATTTATTAATGGTGGTTGTTATATATATATATATATATATATATATATATATATATATATATATATATATATATATATATATATATAATGTGTATGTAGAGAGAGAGAGAGAGAGAGAGAGAGAACAGCAACGGCAACAGCAACAGCAGCAGTGGCAGTAGCAGTAAGGGTAAACTGATGCCGGTAAATAAGAATGAAGCGAAAAATTCTGTTCAGTGACTCGGAGAAGATGATATTACACGGAGCGACAACGTTACTAATGAGACCCAGTGTCGGAGGAGTCTGTTGGATTCTCACTCATTTCTTCTTCATCGCCTCTCTCTCTCTCTCTCTCTCTCTCTCTCTCTCTCTCTCTCTCTCTCTCTCTCTCTCTGTTACTGTCTTGAAGGTTTTTTACTCCTACTGTTTTATTCTCTCTCTCTCTCTCTCTCTCTCTCTCTCTCTCTCTCTCTCTCTCTCTCTCTTTCCGGTGTCTTTTGAAGATTATTTACTCAGGTAAACTTTGTGATTCTCTTGCTGCAATATACATATTATATATATATATATATATATATATATATATATATATATATATATATATATATATATATATATATATATGTATACTGTATATATACACTCATGCATACTTCAGTTTCTTCAAATGTTTTTGCTGTTATGGATTGTCTATCTATGTCTGTACGTTATCTGAATGGTTCTGTTATATTTCATGACACTGCTGTTCAATATGCATGCAGTGCCTGATCGTAACGTTGACAAAAAAATGAGAACATTTGATAAATAATCATAACAAAGGTAATCAAAATCACACACTCAGAAACTTCTCTTTAGGAAACTGTTCAAAAGGGCCGTCGATCTTATGCGCGATTTCATGGATCTTCTTTGAATAAAAATTCTTCAGTTTATTTAATCCTTGGGGTTCTTCTGCTTTTTTTGATGGCCCAAGGTTTAAGAATTTTTGCCGATCAACAAAAGCCCGATTCATGCTCAGCTTAATGTTCGACCTAATATCATTTTCATAAATTAATCTACATATTCTGAATTTCCATACGGTAGGATACATAAGAAAGTATGTTTCATCCTCTGAGGGATATATTTCTACATAAGCACTCGTTTATAAATAAATATGAGAGAGAGAGAGAGAGAGAGAGAGAGAGAGAGAGAGAGAGAGAGAGAGAGAGGTATAAAAAGGTATAATGCTGCTAATTATTAATACGATATTTGTTATTCCGCAAGCAGGCTACCCACAAACATATATACACACATACACACACATTTCATATGCAAATATATAAAGCATTATCACAAAGGCATGAACTCGACTAATGCCATTAGAGATTGTGACGATGATTCAACTCAGCCGCAGGCGTGTTTTTGAGTCACCAGATCTATCAGTCACTCATAATCATTTCATTATGAAATGAAAACAGAACATGATTGACCTTTTTCTTTTTATTTCATTTTTGTCGTTTGAAGTGACGCGCAAAGTCCACGTGATTTAACCTTCTCGATTGTCTGTTTACATTGTCAGCTTTTAATAATGCTGACAGTGACTTTCAAACTCAAGAGAGGTTCCTCCTCCTGTCAGCTGCTGCTGTCTGTCGTCAGCTTGAGGGTTGAAGTGTCCGTTTTGACGTCCGGGCAATGAAGTGACAGAAGTGAGCAAAAGGAGTCACTTCAGTCATCCTTGTGCCTTCATTTCAAATCTATTGTTTTAATAAGTATACAGTCTTTTTGTCCTCCTTCGCCGTCAACTCAAGTTGGACAAGATGAAGACAGCTGGCAAATGTGGAGCTTTTACATATTCTGCTTTTCATATTATTAATCTCGGTTTGATTAATCCCCTGTGTTTTTTCTATTATTTGCTTTAGGTTGATTAATCCCTTTTGTGTTTTTTTTATTATTTGAGTCTAATTAATCCTTCTTCTTTTTGATATTATTTTCTTTGGTCTAATTAATCACTTTAATTGTTTCTGTTTATTTTATTTGATAAAACTCCATTGTGTTTCTTGCATTAATTTTCCTTTGATTAGTTTTCCATTTTTTTTGGGGGGGGTTTTGTTAAACCCTTTGTTTTTTCTTTTAGTTATTTTGCTGTGATTAATCTCCATTTTTCTATTAGTAGTTTTCTGTCGTTTATTTTGGTGTGATAAAACCACTTTCTTTTTCTGTTATTTATTTGGTTTGAGCAACCCAATATTTTTCTAATATTTATTTTGATGTGATTATTCATCTTTATTTTTTAGATTATTTATTTTGGTTTGATTCTTCCCTTTATTTCCTATCAGTTATCCTGGTTTGATTAATCCCTCTTTATTTCATCTATTAGTTTGGTTAATTCTCTTAATTTCTTTATTGTTCTTATTTTTGTCTTGATTAGAAGCAACTATTTTTCAATTATTTATTTTTGATATTTCACAGCAATTACAGGCTGAATGAGTCAGTGACAGATCATTGTGTACCTTAGGAAAGCGGTGTGATGTTGAAAACTCAATAATGGAAAGAATATTATTTATGAATACGTGACTTCACTTGATAGTAAAGGATATATTTATGAATACCTCATTTACTGTTTTTTACTTTTTCGGTTAACTTTAATTTATTATTATTAATTTATTATTGTATTTTGTTATTGTCACTATACACTCAAAACCCGTTATTTAAAATTTTTTACAAATGATATTTCATTCACTTCGTAGTTAGCTTTTAAGAGTTAGACCTCAGAAGGATTCTTTAATTTTTGTTCTGTTTACGGCGATTCATATTATCTTTATCTTTCCTATTCAGGTTCAGGTTTACCCTTGCTTCAGATGAGTAGGTACCTGTAATCATTAATAAAAATAATAATAATAATAATAATAATAATAATAATAATAATAATAATAAAATTTTTACGATAATGAAACAAATCACTTGTTAGTTTTTATCTGATCAAGTAACACAACGAAATAGCTGAAACCTGTTCCACTGACTGACGTTGTTATGTAGTAATAAAATTAATACGAATGTACAGTAATGCTAATATCACTGGCATGTTGTTATATGCACTCAAAACGTGGAAATAGGGAATAAGACAGATAGGAGAGAAATAAGAGCGGTGGAGAGGGAGGAGGATTCGAGAAATGTTTGAGGAGAGGAGAAGTAATATAGTGGAAGAGGAGTAGAAGGAAAGTAAAAAGAAGAACAATATGAAGAAGCGATAAGGAGATGGAGAAAAAGAATGATGAGAGGAAGAGGAAGGGTGAGGGCTTGGGTAGGGGGGATGGCTTTAGAACGAGCGGTATGGGGAAGGGGAGAGGAGGGTTCCAATGAGTGGTTGTCATAAGGGGACAGGTCTCTTAGGAGAGTTGGCTGCTTCCACCTGTGTCCCGAGTCTATTTCTACCCTTCTTCTGAACCCATTATGCATAAATAAACTTATAAACGACCTGTGTTTAAGTGAGAGAGAGAGAGAGAGAGAGAGAGAACAGAATTCTTATTACCATTTAGTTGCTCGTGTCGCTTTCCGTTGTGACTAAATGACTAAACACTTGAAATCTTCAACGTTTTCATTGCCTTCTCTCTGTGTCCGTCTGTTTCACCTTTCACTTCTCACTTCTCTCGTGTTACCCTTCACTTCTTTGCTCTCTCTCTCTCTCTCTCTCTCTCTCTCTCTCTCTCTCTCTCTCTCCAAACTTTTTCGTCGCTCTTTTTCATCCCTATCTAGTCAACGATCTGTTTATATTTTCTCTGAGCATCACTGATTCTCGCGGGACATCTAAGAGATGAAGACGGCAAAGAGGAAGAAGAATCACAAAGAGGAGACTAATTGTTTGTGTTGACGGTTTCCCTTTCAGTGATACACCCCGTTGCTAATATATTCTTTTTCTTTGTGAACAGAAAAAACGGAATACAAAATGCAAGAAAAACGTGGTATATAGTCTACACGGATTGTAACGTAAAAAAAAAAAAAAAACTTACAGTGGGCAGGCTACGGGGAGTGTATAAATAAAGTAAATATAAAATATTCAGTAAATGGTGTTTAATGGAAAGAAAATTCGAAAAAAACACAAACATATCCGATAAGTCAGTGAGTTAGTTTTTAACAAGGGAACAGTTTCGGTAAAAACGGGTTGTCATTTCTTTATTTTTCCCTCTCTATCTGGCGACAGTTATATCGGCCTATAAACAATTTGCTTTCTTTCGCATGATACTGTACACGTGTTAAGCATTCCTGTAAGTGACTTATTTTTATTCATTTTTCAAGGAACTTTAAAATCATTAAAGTTGCAAAAATAATTAGA
>NC_089755.1:22682676-22687676 GCF_040412425.1 Macrobrachium rosenbergii
TTGCTCTTAACAAAAAGTGTTCTCATCAATCCTGAACTCTTTCAGTCCCTATATTTATAATGGTTTTTTATCTAAATATTTTCTCTACCTCTTTAGTATATGAGCCTTCTGTTCTGAAAAAGTTTGTTTTGCTAATGATGGCCCACTAGGATTATTGATTATTTCTTTTCGTTACAATAATAATAATAATAATAATAATAATAATAATAATAATAATAATAATAATAATAATAATAATGTAAAAAGGTTTGTTCTCTTAAGATATTTGGTCATTTTGAGTAATAATAATAATAATAATAATAATAATAATAATAATAATAATAATAATAATAATAATAATAATATGAAATGCTACTTTAATTCAGCAGAAAACATACTTTGCGATCATGAAAAGCAAAACACTACTGACTATTGAGTTTCATTACACGAATGACGCTCCGTCAAAAAGACAACTGACTCGCTCGACTCGTGCCATGAAGAAACACCATCAACGGTAAATCTCTCTCTCTCTCTCTCTCTCTCTCTCTCTCTCTCTCTCTCTCTCTCTCTCTCTCTCTCTCTCTCTCTCCTGTAAACCGTCATTCAGAAGACAAAATACTCTCGCTGCTGCTGCTGTGGTCGGAAGCAAAACTGACGCCCGAGCATCTGCTGACATTTCCGACATAACCGGCAGTCATGCTTTTTTTTTTTTTTTTTTTTTTTTTTTTTGCTTGGCATACTTAAGATATGACGAGTTTGATGGAAACAAGAGTGCCATTCCTTCACTATTCGCAAACTCAAGTTTTCCCGTTGGTCATATGTGCATTTTGATGATAAACACTGGATTGTGAATGTAATTGTATTATCCATGTTTTACATATGTGTATGTATGTATATATATATATATATATATATATATATATATATTTATATATATATATATTATATATATATATACATATATATATATATGTACAAATACTGTATATTACATATAAATACATATATTTTATATATATAAAATATATATATATATATATATATATATATATATATATATATATATATATATATATAAAACCCTTATGTTGAAGTTTTCCATAACATTAGCTACTTCACGTAGCTACATAGGACACTCATGTCGGCAACACAGTTTTACCCTTCTTGGAGAGCAAGGCCCTTTCTTTCCAGTATTCCATCCCATCTCTTTATAGTTTTCTAGCTCTCCCTCTTATCTGTCTTAACACTTCCAAATTATACACTCCTTGTTTTACACATGAGTAAATCTTGCCAAAATACTGATTCCTTCTTTCAAACACGCTAAGCTTTGTACCAGTTATTTCATGTCTCACCCTTTCTCACTCTTTCAGCTCTCCGTTTGCTACGCAAACTGTTCGTCTCAACTGCTTAAACAGTTACCTTTCATCCGCATTCAACGCCGATACTAAGCTTCCATAGCTATATACACTACATATAATAAGAAATCAGGATTAACACAAGACCGGAACATTAGCAAATCCCCCGAAGGACAAAATGTAAACGAAGCGCCGGACGCCTCCGTGCTCCAACTTGAATCATCTTCTGGGTATCTATACAGTACAGAAACGGAAAAGGCAAACGTGAAGGGACAGTTTCTTCTCACACCACACTAAAACTTAAAAAGAAAAAAAAAATAAGGAATATTCATCTGCCTAACAGCACAGTTGACCAAAGGCTTATCTAATTTATTGAAAATATGCTATTAATATAAACCCTGATTTCATTGCGTCTTTGCAAAGTATAATCTCTTTTGCATCTGTCAACCATGTGGCATACTCAAAAATATTTGTATGAATAAAATACAGAATTTGATATTTTCTCTTCTTGAACAAAATTTGCATTGCTTTAAACGGGCATCCAGTGATTTTCCGCTCGTCCACATACAGAATATTCAGCCAAGATCGAATACATTGAATCTTAAATGCATAAGCAGTCTCTGACCAGGTGAATTCTTCAAGGACATCTGCTTGTTTTATCAGTCTTGGAGAACAATGACACATAAAACGTTTAAGAGATAAAACTATTCCATATTTGGACTAAAAGCAGATCTACCAGAAGAACCAAAGTCAGCATTTTTGGCTTTCACTCAAAACTCAGGATATGGTGTACTAAAACCTGAAGGTTTAAATTCGTTTTGACACTGACAAACAATGACATTTAAAATTCGTAAGAAAAATGACTCCTGCTCATCTGAGAGTGCTAAAGTTCTCGACCTTTCAAAAAACTTTTTCGTTCGTGGGTACCGGCCAAACACAAGAGGTACCATGTACAAGCCTGGTCCCAAACATACAGCCAGCTAATACTTGTAATGAAAATTTTGTTGCCAAAAAATCCATTAAGTTTAAAAATGAAGGTGACAGCGGATTCCCCGTAGCCAATCTGAACTTAATTCTCGGATGTGGATTTAATGTTGAATATACAAAATCTTCCTAGTTCAATATTATTTATCTGTTAGGTAACGTTAACTTCACAGTCTTCCAAAATTTCGGTCAAATATTCCGACAGGTTAACCACAGGTACTGTATTTATGTGAACAGAGGTTTCTTATTCTAGTAAATATTAGAGTTCCGTCACTCCATAATAAAATCCGGGTTATTATCTACAGGAAAAGTGGAAAATTAATCATCCACAAGCGAGAAGATCGTTTTTTATTTTAGCAAGCCACGTGAAAAGTTCATACGCTTATAGGAGGAGTTGGTTTACCTTTATATATATGTATGTGTATATATATACATATACATATATATATATATATATATATATATATATATATGTGTGTGTGTGTGTGTGTGTGTGTAATGTATGTGCATGTGTCTATATATACAGTATACTGTGTATGTATATATAAATATAAATATATTATATATAAATATATATATATATATATATATATATATATATATATATATATATATATATATGTATATATGTATAAATATATATATATATATACATAAGGAACTGTACCACAGGCTTATGATGGCAAAAGATTCCTACCAATCATTTACTGGCCCTCATGAGTTATTTTGGACAAAGGGGTTGTTCCCCTAGAAAGAAAGCATCTCTCAGCACCAGCGGTAATATGGAAGACTATGACTTATGAAAAGAAAACATAGGAAAGCCATTAAGAAAAGTTAACGAAAGGAGACGTTGTCCAAACCATTCCTTTTCGATTTACTCAAAGGAGAGGAGATTGTCAGCGCCCCTGTTGACACTAGCATTCACACTTACAGAAATAACAATAACAACAACAGTGCTGTCTCTCTCTCTCTCTCTCTCTCTCTCTCTCTCTCTCTGTTTGGCTTCAGCTCACACACACACACACTTTGTATTTTACTTTTATAAAATAATATATATATATATATATATATATATATATATATATATATATATATATATATATATATATATATATATATATATATATATATATATATATATATATATATATATATATATATATATATACAAAGAGGGCAAGTTCTTAGAAAATTCAAAACCTCACGCATCTTGCCAAGTACCAGGAAATAAAAAGTCTAATGCCCTGACATTTATGTTACGTTGTCTTGTGTCGCAAAGGCAGCAACGTAATCTCGGCAGAATCATCTGCTGCAGAAGGCGTAATGGTAACTTTCAAGGAGGTGAGACTGATCATGTAATTGCACTCCCTGTCCGCAAGGTGTCGACTCCCTGGCACAAAGGCAACCAACCCTCTCCTGTCATGAGTTAGGCATCGTCTGAGAACGTTGTTTTCTCTCTCTCTCTCTCTCTCTCTCTCTCTCTCTCTCTCTCTCTCAAACACGAACACATATATATGCACATGTATACACATGCGCTACGGACCTCATCTTCCGGGAAATAGGATGCTCTCTTTCACTCCCACCATATTGAAAATAAGCCCTCTCTCTCTCTCTCTCTCTCTCTCTCTCTCTCTCTCTCTCTCTCTCTCTCTCTCTCTCTCTCTCTCACACACACACACAAACTCGAACACAAACATATATATGCACGTATACATGTATACACATGCGCTACGGTCCTCATCTTCTGTGAAAGAGGATGTTCCCTTTCACTCCCATCATATTGGAAATAAACTCTCTCTCTCTCTCTCTCTCTCTCTCTCTCTCTCTCTCTCTCTCTCTCTCTCTCTCTCTCTCTCTCTCTCTCTCTCCTGTACACAACACATAGTCACGAGATCGAAGTTTTACTATCATTGTGTACAGTAAGACTATCAGGTACTCTTTCCCCTCCTTAAATTTACATTATTATCATTATTACTTCCGTAAATTTATTTTCATTATGCCCTTAAATGCGCACTATTATTACTTTTGTTAATACTTATTGACTTAGGTTCGAATCCTGATCAGGGCAGACACACTTATCAAATATAACTCCCTATACGTGCCAGTTATTCCCAGGTTAAGTGAAAAAGTCATGTGTGAATTAGTGACAAAAGTAATATACATAAATAAATATATATATATAATTATATATATATGTATGTATATGTATATATATATATATATATATATATATATATATATATATATATATATATATATGAATAGATTGAGAGGGAGAGCAGGAGACCGCTGTAGTGTCAATTAGTGAGCGGTGTCACCTAGAGCATCCTTCCACTTGCAACCCTCATCTGCGTCCAACGCACTATACAATAATCCCCTTCATGACAGTTACAAACGGTGCGGATTTGCATGCGAGAAGGACAATGACAAAGCCGCCTGTCGGGGCGTTTCTTATTGTCCTTGTTCATTTAGCTTGCAGTTGCTGTTGCTGCTGCTGTTGCTGTTATTCTCTCTTGGTTGCTTACGTTGCCAAAGTTGTTTTCATTTAGTTTATTCCGTGTAAATAACTAGTTGATGATTGAAGTTTTGAAATATAGTTTTCCTTTGTGGTTTATTTTTGTGAAGAAACTGTTGCGTCTTTGGGGAATTTTTTTTTTTTGGGGGGCGGGATAAATGGCTACT
>NC_089755.1:22690176-22695176 GCF_040412425.1 Macrobrachium rosenbergii
AAGAGGGGCAGTTGGGCGTGTCCCCGAAAATCCAGTATGCCTCATTTGACCTAAGCAGCGAATTAGGTATTTAGTTATTAGGCGACAGTTGTGAGCAGCAGCTTGGGTGGAGAGAGAGAGAGAGAGAGAGAGAGAGAGAGAGAGAGAGAGAGAGAACAGTTACGGAGACGAGAAGAGGGTGATTAATAAAACAGAAGTCACCTTCAGGTTGCTCTGCCTTGGGTGATAAATAGAGGTAAATGAAACGGTGCATGTGTAAAAGGCTTCGATGAAATGCTGATGAGCCTCTTGTGCAAGTGTATGAAGCGCCTATTGCTTTGGAAGGTCTCTCTCTGATAAAGTACCTAAATATATTAATCTGGCAGCCAGCCACAGCTATGGAAACAGCTTAGGGTTGATCTATCTATCTATCTATATATCTATCTATCTATTTATCTATCTATATATATATATATATATATATATATATATATATATATATATATATATATATATATATATATATATATATATATATATATATATATATATATAAAGATAGATTACTGTGCAGAAATACTTTGCAGGCATACGTATAACGCAAACCTTACATTTCATCATCATAATTATGAAGATTTATCTCGACCGAGATCCAACTTGACGAGTCCGGGAGGAAGACAAGGGAAACATTTTGCCGTATCTAATATTCAATCATCGTGGCAGACGGCACCATGATGTTTGAAGCTTAAGCACACGTATCTGCCTAAAACAACAAGCAGACGACATGTAGACACCCTCTCAGAACGGTTCTTAATGACTATTTTACTTGCGACTGTCAAAGTGAACGGGTGAGACAGTTCACGGGGACCTGTCTGCGAAGACCACCTCTCAATGACGTGAATTACTTTTTTTTTTTTTTATAAGGAAACCATCTGAGTCTGAAGCCAAAATAGATACCTCTTTTTGCCCGAAGGATATCAAATATGGAGTAAGGCCATCTCTCCGTAAATGTGGAGTACTTTTAAGGAAATTCCAATGGTTGTAGACCTAGCTAGAGGCCATTCTGTAATTGGACAGACAGGTGGACAAATATATAGCATAATTAAAGGGCATTTCACTAGGCAGATGTACAGCCAGGCAGATATTGATCAGGCTAGAGAATATTCTTTCACCAGAAGGAGTAAGTTTGATTTACTGATTTGATTATTTAACTGTCACCTCAGCTACAGTGATAGGCAGACACTCAGACCGTCATCCTGTGACCAAGCCAAACGAGACAGATCTTTTCCAGCTAAAATGAAAGCAAGTAAAAAATGCGCCGAAGCTTTTTTGGCGCAATCAAGTTTTCTGTACATCTTATGATCAAGGCCACCCAAAATAGATCAGTCTTTCGGTGGTCTCGGTATAATGCTGTATGAGCCGCGGCCCATGAAACTTTAACCACGACCCGGTGGTGGCCTGGCCTGTATCGGTGCCAGACGTACGATTATGGCTAACTTTAACCTTAAATAAAATAAAAAGTACTGAGGCTAGAGGGCTGCAATTTGTTATGTTTGATGACTGGAGGGTGGATGATCAACAAACCAAGTTGCAGCCCTCTAGCCTCAGTAGTTTTTAAGATCTGAGGGTGACATGCAAGTGAAGCATGATAAAAAATAATGTTTCTTAATTCTGATTGCAATGAAAAGTCTATCTCGTCAAATAAGTTTCTTTGACAGACAAAGATTGTTTGACTCAAAGAGCTACAATCACACAAGAGCTGTTGTATCTAGAGGTATTAAAACGGTAAGGCGTTGAATGATATTCCCTCCTTAACTGGTAGTTAACCACTTGAATATTATGATAATGATAAATTATTGTTATCATAATCATAAGTTGACATTCCTAACGGGAGGAAAGTGTGTATCTTGATGGTCCGCCAAGAACACAGCGCTGGTATAGGGAGAGAGAGAGAGAGAGAGAGATTAAGATTGTAAACCCAAAGGCACATAGAAACTCTAGTCTTTAGAATTGAAAGAATGAATTAACGCAGGTAGAGTACAAGAAACACTGATGCCAAAGTGTAGAGAGAAAGAGACAAATGTTCATGAGAGAGAGAGAGAGAGAGAGAGAGAGAGAGAGAGAGAGAGAGAGAGAGAGAGAGAGAGAGAGAGAGGCTGGGTGTCAAGACATGAATAACGTGATAAAGATCTGAAGATAGAATTCCCGGACCCTCAAATTCCCGCGTCCCACATTTGCAGAAACTGAGTTGCGATCCGTGACCGCTTCTGATCTCGATGCCATTTAGCGCATTTCCTCGATTGGTTCCGACGTCCTCTGCTTTTATATCATTCGCTTCGTGGCTTTTGCCATCTCTGATTTCTTTCGCGATGAGATGCAAGAAGGGTGTGAACAACCAATGAGTGCAGTGAAATATATACCTTTTTAGAGATTTAACGAGTTTGCCAACTGAATTGGACTGACGTGTCGGTCTGCAACTTGTTGAATGCTCGTACTTGAGTCGTTCCTTCTTTCATTTGCTAAAACAATATTCCATCCGTGTGTTATATAGCGAATAAACCCAGAGGAGTGGGTTCACTTCTTTTGGGGGTGAGGACTGACGTGTCGAAATATGTTTAGTAAGTAATCCCTAAGAAATCCCACCGACCCCTTGTTTTCTCTCTCTCTCTCTCTCTCTCTCTCTCTCTCTCTCTCTCTCTCTCGTAGGGGGACAGTGCCTCAGTGCACCTCATGCGATACACTGTAGGCATTACTTAAGGTTCTTTGTAGCGTTCCTTCGGCCCCTATCTGCAACCTATTTCATTCCTTTTACTGTACCTCCATTCATATTCTTTTTCTTCCATCTTACTTCGCACCCTCTCCTAACAATTGTTTCAGAGGGCAACGGCGAGGTTTTCCTCCCGTTACACCTTTCAAACCTTTCGACTATCAATTTCCCTTTCAGCGCTGAATGACCCCATAGGTCCCAGCGCTTGGCCTTGGTCTAAAATTCTATATTCCATTCCTATAGCGAATACGAATGTAGTTCATCAAAAACGGATGTTGAGTGTACCTGATTCCTGAATTTATCTTTCGTGTTAAAACAGCTCACCACCCGTGTTAAGCAAAGAATACGAGGGTACAGCAGTTCACAGTTCATTTTCACTCTCGTATGTTGAGTTTCAGTTCCACTGCTTCTCGCCCCACGTTATTGCCGGTAATAACCGTCAGTGAAGACATCTGCTTCTAGTTGTCCATGACACCATCGGCTACGACGTAGTGATACAATTCATTCTCCTCAAAAGTTATTAAAGCATGCTTAATCGTTTTAGTAACATTAATAATAATAACTACATTCTTCAGGTGATTGACAAGAGTACATTTCTTTTGCTTTCACGCGCTCATGATTCACCGTAAAGCCTTTCTTCATTGGGAATACTTCATAGCTGACGCTCTGTCGTGGGCGTGGATCGAGATTAGGCCTAATAGGCTCTGACGATATTTTGAGACAAATTAAAATATCCTGGTTTCAGCTCCTCATCAGGAACGAAGGTGAAATGGGCCATTATTCTCAATGTTCCTTGATGAGAAGATTTAAGATTTTTTTTCATTGAATTAAGGCAAATTTAAATATAATTTTTCTCTCTCTCTCTCTCTCTCTCTCTCTCTCTCTCTCTCTCTCTTTCTATATATATATATATATATATATATATATATATATATATATATATATATATATATATATATATATATATATATATATATTCCCATGCTTAGATGTCTGCATGATTTATTCCACTGAGGAATTAATGGCTTGAAAGATCCTGAGAGTGCGGGAATAATCATAAATAGATGGAACTCGTGCTACGTTTTCTTCACAGAAAGTATGCATGAACATGAATATGCTTATGAATAGATACGGGCTCACATATTTATAATGTACAAATCAAGGTAGAAATAATTATTCCTGTCATCCCACAGTCACATAGAATATATACAGTATATATATATATATATATATATATATATATATATATATATATATATATATATATATATATATATATATATATATATATATATATATATATATATATATATGTGTGTGTGTGTGTGTGTGTGTGTGTGTGTGTGTGTGTGTGTGTGTGTATATAAAAAGATAGAGACACGCAATAAAGCAGTCGACTGTACTTAGCAGAGTTGTTATAACAATCGCTTAATGCTGAAGCTGTAGGCCAAGTATTCTCATATTACCGTGTGTAAAATACTTAGGCGTATTAGATTATGCCCTTTACTATTCGGAGTAAAAATTGAAAAACTATAAAGGAATAAACAATTTATTGTACTCAATACATGCAATAGTTGTAGCAACAAAGCCTTGTCATTTTTGGTCCTTATGCAATGCATTAAATCGTATTACGAAAGAGTGGTCGTATGTACAGTATATCTTCGGTTGCAGCGCCTGATTTCTTTGATGCTTCGACTTTTTGTCATATTCTTGTGGTAGGCAGTCCTAAAGCTAATTATCTTTTGCATACAGTTGCTGACTCATCCTTGTCCTTCAACTTTTTTAGTAGAATTATGTAGGCGTTATTTCTCTTTCCTTTTTCACTAAATTGTTTGGAATTTGTTTTCCAAAGACACAGGTGTTGAGTTCCATTTATATAATTCAATAGAACCTCCCCAAAATTTGGTATCTCTTGAGATCTTTCTGTTCTGTATGTCCTATAGCCTACAGGATATGTTCCGTTCAAGAGCTGCTAAGCTACAGAAGAGTGTCGCTAGATAAGCCCCCAGACATCATAAACTGGAGGTATCGAACTTAGTTAGATTGGGAGCGCGAACTGGCATAACCAGGTTCCTGCTAAAATCGTCCGATCACCACCCCAGGCCCCGCACGCTTCTGGCAGTGCAATGACCCCAAACATACTTGGAGTTACTTGCGATAACGATGATCGTTGCCGTTATCGTTGTGTGTATGGGGACCCTTAGATACACATGGTTTCGATTATCAAAGATGTTCCTAACACTCTTCTGCTCGA